>NW_020799105.1:16977162-17023343 GCF_003259725.1 Athene cunicularia
AATTATGCCGCTGCCTGGACAAGCGCCTGCTCGGGCAGGACCTCCGGGGTGAGGGGAGGGCGGTGACGATGCTCCTGGGGTGGCCGAGCCCGGCTGCGGTCCGTAAGCCCGGTGTCAGAGTAAATAATGGAGGGGGGGTGGGGATTGGGAGCGGTAAGGCTCGAAGGGAAAAAGCTGCCTGCGAGGTCCGAGTGCGGGAGGCTGCGTGGGGACACTCCGGGCTGTCCCCAGGGCCACACTCCGGCGTGAGGGACGAGCCAGCAGTGTCAGGAGATGGATTCATGGGTCTTCACCAGCTTTCATTGCTGTAATTCAGTTTCTGTACTGACAGCCCCTTTATAAATCATCTGTTAGCAGAATCTCTGCATTAGCTGTATCATGGTTTGTTGTTTTGTTTTGTTTTTCTTAAAGTAATTCTTATTTGCAGGGTTTTTAAATTATTTGGCCTTGAAGCTATTTATTCCCCTTAGATAGTGATACAGAAAGTTTGATTGCTGCTACTTATATTCTAAAAGAATTAATGTCTTTTGGGTTGTTCACTTTCACTAAATCTGAACCCCAGACTGAAGGAGAAGCATCTGGCACAATGGAAACTGTCACAACACAGGCTGCAACTTCAACTGCTGAGAGAAGGCTTCCCTTCGATGTGCACATCACAGAGAGGAGACTGTTTAAAAGGACGCTGCGGCTCGGAGGCAGCGGCACAGCCATGCTGTTGCAGGCGATGAGGAGCCTTAACCTGCAGGAACCAAAGGCAAAGAGAAACACTCCCCTGGTGCCAAACCCATTATGTGTGAGGCCAGAGCAACCTTTGCTAATTATTTTTTGAGAGGAAAGCCCCTTCTCACACTATCCCCTCCTAACCCCGGGCGGGTGATGCCTGTGGGGGCTCGCTGGGTGATGCCCATCGCGGGCAGGCTGCTCTGCGAGTGCGGAGGTGCTCAGTGAGGAGGGGTGCTGGACTCCGTGGGCTGCTATCGTGGCTCCCGGCTGATCCTTCCAATGGCCTCACACCAGGTGCTCGGCAGAAGGGCAGTCCCCCTCGCCATACCTTTTGCTATTCACTTATTGACTCCTCTTGCCAGCGGCTCTTTGCTTTCAGGAGGCAGAGCGGAAGGAGAGGGAGAGGAGGGCTGGGGAGGAACGGGAACTCTTCTGCACAGGAGGTGGACCGTGTTTCTTTCATCTATACCAAAGGGGAAGGAAAAAGCCTCAGGAGGGTATTCCCAGGGAGGAAGTGATTCCCTTTTCTTCCACCCAGCAGGAGAGCGCATCCTGCCTTCAGGTCTCTGCTCCCGGGCTCCCCAGGCCAGCGGGGTTATGTGCTGCCATCCCTGGCCACAACAACACAGAGTGCCCACACGCTGGGTGGGTTTAAAGGTCCTCACGGCCCCTTTGGGGCTGCGACAAGGCTCATCACCCATTGCAGACTCTTGTAGGATGGGCTGGGGGTGAGCACATGTGCTCCCCAGCACGGGTGAGGACACCTGCTTTCAGTGCTGGGACCTTGCCCACTGCTGTTGTCCCATTTTCTGAGCAGGATGAGAAAGCATCAATGTCCCTGTGCCCAAAGGTGACAAAGCCTGGCAAAAGGCCCTTGGTCCTCATACAGGGGGTTTGGTTCCAGCATCAGGGACCCAGAGGATGGAGGGGATAAACTGGGGGTATCTTGATCCCCCTTTCTTCTAGCACAGAGCCTCTGCCTACAGCGGTAGCAGCAACACCAGGTCTGCGAGTTCACCTCCCACCTGAAGGCATTGCTCTGCTGCTTAGAAAAACATTGTTGTCAAGTACTAATTTCACATGAAAGAACTCATGCCTGGGCAGGCATTTTTTTCCAGCACCAGAAGAACCTTTTAAAACAAAACAAAACAAAACAAAAAAAATTAGAGATGACTCCCTTGCCTGTTAGATGTCTACAACCTTGCCTTGGCTACTACTGTTGAGAACCCAGGATTTTTTTAACACCCAATTAAATTAGTGTAATTGGGATAGAGTTGCAATTTCTTTGCCTCCAGCTGTGAGTCATAATCTGTTTAGCACCTGAGTGTTATTTCACTTTATTTTTAGTACCTAGCCCATAGTTTGGAAGAGGAGAAAGCAAACTTACCCGTCAGTCAGGATTTTGGGAAGGTGTAGATTGCTTATCGTTAATTTAAATGTGGCATTTAAATGACCATTCACAGGTGGTTTTAATGCTGTTATTAACGTCTTTTTTTTGACCTTGTAAGGGATACATTTGAAAAAAGAAATGACAACGACCTTGAACTACAGGTCATGCCAATAATACATTGCTGTTACTGCATCATGGGGAAAACTGTAAAATAAGAGGAGAGTTTTAGTGAGGGAAAAAAGAGAACTTTATTATAACAAAGAATAAAAACAAAAAAGGAGGAAAAAATTATCAAAACCTAGTCATGTTTGGGCTACCAGTTCAGTCTAAAGTACATTTTGAAATGATGAATCAGCTGGAGAGAAAAACATATTCCAGATGTTTTCTGTGTTTATCTCCAGTATTTACTCCATCATGCTTTATCCAGAGCGTTTTTTCCATGGAAATAAACTATATACCAAGTGTGATCGGTGAGGAAAAAATATTGATTGTGACAAGTTTAAAAGAGAAACTAGCACTGGGCATACAGCTCAGGATAAAACACAAACCAGCCTGAAACTTTGTCCGCAGTTTAAATCCTCGGTTATGACTCAAACTGACCCATCCACCAGCCTTAGAAAAATCCCTCTGAATTGTGGTTGATGAAAACTGTGGACAAAAGTAATTGCAACGAATTGGGAAACCAAGACCACAACAGTCCTGCAGTGCTGGATTTCAGTGCTGCTGTGTTGTGGGGGGAGAGGGAATCCCCCCAGCCGAGCCGGGGCAGTCAAATGTCTGCATGAACCTGCTGGGCCCTGTTGCATGGTGGCAGATGTGGGTCTTGGCTTCACTGGAGTCAACGTGTTTGGAGACCAATGCCATGTAGCAGAGGGTATAAGGCCAGGAGGCAACGATGCTGGGCTTGCCCCAAGGGTATGGGAGAGGGCGTCGCTCCTAGCATGGCCAAACCAGCCTTGCACAAGAGAGCTTGGTGCCAGATCCTCTGATTCATCCCCAACCTAAAGAGGCTTTACCTGATTTACAGGCATCAGAGATGGAGTAAATTACTAAGGTAACCCTATACTGCTCACTAGCAGGCCAAGTCTAGTAGTGCTCCCATGACTGACTTGGGAATGACAGGTCCATGCCCCTCCTGATGGCCTGTCTTACACAAATAACAAAATTCAAGACTCTTCAGGTGACTTATCTAAAGGGATGTTTATTTTGCGAAGCAAGACTGAATGTCTAAAAAAAGAACCCCGCCTCATCTTATCCATCTATCTGCACTCTCCATGTTGAGGTTTTCTTTAAAAACAAAATAACCAAAAGCCAATTGCATGTAACTTTAGACTTAAGATATTTTTGTGACGCTTAGAAGGCGGGGAACAAAAACCTTGTCACTAAATGGATGTCTCTAAAATATCTGCCAAAACAGCTCTTTAAAAAGATATTTGCACCTTTATTTAGTTCCTTCTTGTGAGGAATGTTTACTGCAGTCCGTAGATGTGGTTATGTCATATTTCCACTGTGTTTTCATTCAGTGCTGCTCTGTATTTGTGGTTTTCTCATTTGTGACAGTCTAGTAACTGGAGCCATTTGTACCTGAGCAAATAATATCAAATCTGAATACTTTATAAATATTTACAGTATTTGGTGTGTCTCCCACTCACATCAAATGCAAAGTATAAAAAGCAAAAACAAACAGAAACAAACAGAACCTGTGTTACGTTATAATAAATATTTACTGTATGTACTATTGACTAAAGAGTCCCATACAGCTATTTAGAAGGCATTGTTTCTGTCAGGCTGTTCTATATTAAAACACTCTAAATGAAGCTGTTTGAGAATAAAAATGTGCATGTTAGGGAGTGATTGATGCCTATGACTTACTTAATTTTTTTGGCAAAGGGAAGTGGTTCTTTTTTTTTTTTTTTCCCTGCACATGTGGGTAGTGAATTAGGCAGGAGCCTGGGACTTTCTGGCACAGCTGCAGAATTCATTGGAGTGAGGTCCTGGTGCAAGACCTGGGGGGAATGTGACCCTTCGGGCCCACTGGTTTTAAGCAGAGATCCCAACTCAAAACAATCTGCGCTGAAGACAGAGCAGGCGGTGGCAGGGCACCAGCCATGTTCCCTGTGTAACAACAACAGCCTTAAAGCAGGGAGGAAAAAAATGTAAGGTTCACAGAATCATAGAATCGTTTAGGTTGGAAGGGACTTTTAAGAACATCAAATCCAGCCATAACCTAACACTGCCATGTCCCTAAGTGCCACGTCTGCACATCTTCTAAAGACCTCCAGGGATGGTGACTCAACCACTTCCCTGGGCAGCCTGTTCCAATGCTTGACAAATCTTTTGGTGAAGAAATTTTTCCCAGTACCCAGCCTAAACCTCCCCTGGTACAACTTGAAGCCATTTCCTCTCGTCCTATCGCTTGTTACCTGGGAGACTGACACCCACCTCCATACAATCTCCTTTCAGGTAGTTGTAGAGAGCAATAAGGTAAACAATCCCAGTTCTCTCAGCTGCTCCTCATAAGACTTGTGCTCTAGACCCTTCACCAGCTTCATTGCTCCTCTCTGGAAACGGTCTAGCACCTCAGTGTCTTTCTTGCAGGGAGGGGCCCAAATCTGAACACAGTATTTGAATGAGGTGTCCTTACCAGTGCCGAGTACAGGAGGACAATCACTTCCCTGGTCCTGCTGGCCACAGTATTTCTGATACAATCCAGGATGCTCTTGGCCTTCTTGGCCACCTGGGCACACTGCTGGCTCATATTCAGCTGCTGTTGACCAACACCCCTAGGTCCTTTTCCGCGAGGCAGTTCTCCAGCCACTCTTCCCCAAGCCTGTAGTGTTGTGTGGGGTTGTTGTGACCCAAGAGCAGGACCTGGCACTCAGGCTTGTTGAACTTCATACAACTGCACTCAGCCCATCGATCCAGCCTGTCCAGATCCCTCTATAGAGCCTTCCTATCCTCAAGCAGATCAACTCTCCTATCCAGCTTGGTGTAATCTGCAAATTTACTGAGGGTGCACTTGGTTCTTCTGTCCAGATCATTGATAAAGATATTCACAGGACCAGAGAAGCGTTGCAGAACAGGGAGAAGAAAACTTTTCAAACCTTTTGGTCTCTCTGGTTTCAAGGAATAGCTTTACGAAGCCCTGGACACAAGGATCCTTAATAAACAAGCAGAGACTTTGTATCATCAGATCCTGCTCAGGGAGGGAGCCCAGAGTTGCATCTGCAGGCTCGGTGTCATGAGGGACCTCCAAAGCTTTTTGAATCATTTCATGGAAGGCCTCCCTCCTCCTTTCTCTTTACTCCTCTTATCCCTCTCCCGTGCAGAAACTTTTATCTTTTCTTCTAACCTTGTATTATTTTTCCAAGTTACCTATCCCCAAGCACCTCCAAACCCTTGACATATTTATTCTTACAAGACTTCTGCATCCCTTTTTTACCCAGATTGATGCATCACAGTTCACTTTAAGCCTGGGATGGAGTTTAGGAGATGTGTTCAATTTTAACTTGGCTGTGCCCTAGCTACCAGTGTGGCTTCCTTTTGCTGTGTCCATTCCTTGTCTGTCACATACAAATTATCTCATATTCTTAGCCACCCATCTGCAAAGGCTTACTGCTTGCTTGACTAAAGAACTTTATTGAATTTAACAGCCACAAGCAAAGTTCAGTAAGTGGGCATAATTTTCAACCCATATTTAGCCTCAATTCAGCTCCAAGGCCAGTGTCTTCTTGCTGGTAGGGGCCTGATTCTGCAGCGAGGCTCAAAGCAAACATGGTGCTCTGCAGTGTTTGATCCTCTCCTGTGATGACAGGCATCAGCAATATGTACAGGGGGTTTTCCCCTCTGCTCCATTCCAGTTAGATCCCTGCAATGTAGCCCTGAGGGTCCCTGGCATCTGGGATGGTGGTAGGCCATGCTGTGGGGCATATAAGCACTTTTGCAACCTGTGAACACACGTACTTGAGGAGCTCACTGCTGTGGGGTGTGGTGAGGGGAGATGGGTCAGAAAAGGGGATTAGATGAAGATGTGGAGGGAGGGATCAAGGGTTGCTAGTAGACACAATACTCCAGATGGACATGCCACAACCAGTGAGTGCTGGAAAAGCCTACAGGAAAAAGAAATCATAGAAGATATCCTGCCCTGTTACTTGCACGTTTTCCCAGAGCGTGAGACACCCTGTCAGACACAGGGCTGAACCTTTAGTCTGGTTGTTCTTATAAAAATGACCCTAAAGGTTTTGCTCTTTGTGTAGACTGTGTTGCACATAACTGAAGATGCATCTAAACAATTCCCTCAAGCAGGATTTTCCAGGACTGTTCTTTACCTACCTCCTCAACCTCTTCAAGTTGACTGAAATCCCCAATCTTGCAACATGGGCTGTTACCAGCTACCCTCTGTGGTATTGCATTGAAATCCGTGTTTGAGTAAAAGAACAGTACTTTAGAAAAATAAATGGATTTGGTCTGAGTAAAACCTTGTAAAAACATCAAGATTTGGCTTGGTCTATTTGTAAAATACACGGCAGATCCCCTGCCTGAGAACAACTTAAATCGTCAATATAGAAGTTAAAAAGCTCATTTCAATTGGAAATTCCAGCTAAATTGTTCCCAGTTAGCACCAGAAAGGAATGCTTTAGACTAAGACAAAACAGATGCAGCCTGTTAGGTTCCCATTGTATGAGCAGACTTCCCTTGCAGGGAGGTAGGTAGCTTTGCACAAAAGCCCCCCCTCGACTTGTAAACAGAGATAGAGCCGGCTGCCTGTACACCAGCAGTTTTGTTTCTTCCTGGGGCTCTTCCAGAGCTGACAGGGCAGGGAAGGCATAAAACCAGCCTCCCAAGCACCATCGTCCAGGAGCAGATGAGCCCAGCATGCTTCAGACACTGGAAAAAACTCTCCCTCTAACAACTGGCTTGTTCCTTCGCCAGGCACAGGCTTCAGTGTCCATTTCAAGCAATATGCCACGAACCACCACCCGGCTGGAAAATCAGAGGCAGCTCTCGGTTATGCTGGGGCCCTCCCTGTAGCACTCTGGCAGTAGAAAGCGGCCCCTGAGCATGCCTCTTGCAAAGACTTCCCTGCAACCTCCCCAGTCACCACCTTTTTTTTTTTTTCTTTTTTTTTTTTCTGCAAGACCTCCACATTAGCCCTCCTCCCCATCCCTAGACTGCCAGGCAATGTAATTACAGTCTCTTGCAGAGCACTTTGGGTACTGGAGGAAACAGCTGGTACTAAAGATCCCTTTCACTTGCATGAAGGACTGGATAGAGCTGCTGCAGAGTACAGGGAGTGGGAGAAAAAGGAATTAAAGAGTCTCTTCTCCCCTCTCCCCCATATTTGTCACAGTCTTGGAAGGGGAGTTGCCTACATGTGGCATCATTCCAGATTAACTACTGATGAATTCATTCCTTGTGTGCATGCTCCTATAACCCAGAATGGGAGTGCTTTATTCCAGATCTCTCATCCTAGATCACACATTTTCTGAGTTTTAAAGTCAGTGGTAAAAGCAATAGTGGTAATCCCTCATCATAGGATTGGGCGGTATGTCTTTAATCTGGTTTAACCCATTTGGCATAATGCATTTTGTCTCTTACTAACTCCTGGTATGGATGTTGTCATGCCCATGTGGGGTATGGCCAAAGTCCTAGATGGACACCATCTGGTTAACACCGGCAGGAATATTTTCCCCTCACCTTCTGCAGATTATTTCCTACCTCATGTGGAAATATTTCCGAGGCTCCAAAAGTTAATGAGAGCTTCATTTTGTTACTACCGTTTGTACATTGTGTCCACCTTGAGTGTTAGGCTGTCACACTGTTGGAGTGGGTGCCCTCACTGACCCTTGTATTCAGGACCAGTCCCTCCAGTCCCTGTCACAGCCACCACCAGTGGGGTTGTGCATGAACTAATAATGCATGTCTCCAGCGAGGTTCATTAGACCAATAAATGTGATTGTCAATGGATACTAAAACCAGGTCTCTTCTGCAGTTCTCATGCCCAGCACATTGGTAGCTCACTGCTAAAAAGTCTTTTGGTGTCACTTGCCCAAGGTAAACTGCCACCTCCCTGCACTGTGTGGCATCTTCAGGACCCATGGACAGCCCTCTCCTGTCCCCAGAGCAGCTGTCTTGGCCAGAAACATTGTTCTGGGCATCGATAGCATGTGTTACCACATGAGTAAAGTGCCCTGTTCAGCAGAGGTGACACACTTGTGACACAGCCGGTGACAGCCGTCAGGCATTGGCAGGGCTGGGTCTTTACCCGGAGCAGGCAGCACAGGACAGAGAGTAGGTGTCAGCAAGCTGAGATCCAGCTGCTTTGAAGAGATTGAACAGGCTGGTTTGTGCAGAAGGACCCAGAAAAGGAAAAAAAAGAACAAACTTGGAAACTGAGGGGTGCTGAGGAGGAATACCTGTCAAAGTGAGTCGTGGTGATGTTTACAGTGGTTGAGAGAGACTCTCGAGTGCCAAGAGGTCTTAAGGGACCACTGCAGCTCAGAGCGACCCATGTCTGCAGCGATGGCAGGGTGGGGAGCAGGAGAGCAGGGCCGGACTTGCTCTAGAGTGTGGTGACCTGGTGCCAACAGTCTCCTACATCACTGCCAGGGGCCAAGTGACAAATTGCCTCTATCATTATAATATAAAATAATTCTTAAGACAATGAGGTAATCTGCATTATTACTCCAACCTAACCTAGGCCTTGAAAGGGACTGTGCAGGGATTAGCAGTGCCAAGGCCATGGTGCTGCCTTTTGGGGCTCTACTGGTGTGGAATGGAGTCTGCACTTGATGCGTTCAGATTGCATCACCAGGTACCAGTGCAAACAATGTAAACAAATAGAAAAGATAAATCCTAACTGGCATGCAGTGTATTTAAATACATTTTGAGATACATAGTGTTGGATGATTTGGGTCCTATAAACTCCTAAAGCCCTATTGAAAGAAAACTTCATTGCTTGAGAAACGTTTTAGGACTGCCCCCATCTGCTCCTTCACCCTATTGTTTTTGTGAAGGAAGTGATTCAGAAGCTATAAAAATGTGTTGCTTTCATTAAATGGATTACTTCCCATCTTGTGGCATGAAAACTGGCTGACC
Organism: Athene cunicularia; assembly: GCF_003259725.1. Classification (NCBI taxonomy): domain Eukaryota; kingdom Metazoa; phylum Chordata; class Aves; order Strigiformes; family Strigidae; genus Athene; species Athene cunicularia. The sequence continues at coordinate 16,986,374 of NW_020799105.1, forward strand.
CCGCTGTCAGGCAAAACACATTTACAGTAGTAGTGGGTGACTGAGCCCAAAAGGTAGTCAGCAAAGCCTGGATTAGGTCACAGCTGATGCAGGGAGGAGTGCCAGGGCCTGATCCGTGGTGCTTTCAGGCAGATGGAAGTCCTGATAGCAACAATATTTAGGAAAATTTGTACTTTTTAAATGTGTCTTTAAAGATGTATGCTTAAAATAAATGAGCAGCACTGCAGGTCACTTTTACAGGGTGTTCAGCAAGCCCTGGGGGGGAGCCACACACCCCTTCAGAGAAAGCAGGCTGCAGCCACCCCAAGCCCAGCAAGAGCAGAGAAGGGCCTGCCACCCACCACAGGCTCCAGGACTCCGTGAAAACGTGGCAGGACTGAACACAGCCTGGGGTGCCCTATCCCGCCTGTGCGATCTAAACCTACTGTGTGTTTCAGCTACTGCTTCCAAATGCTGTTATTGTTCTCCTCTACCAGGCTGTGGTCACTATGCACTTTCATTTTGTTGCTTTAAAACACCCTAGGTAGAAAAAGTCAGATTTAATGAGCATTGTGGAGTTATTTGAGCTACAGAAAGGACAAGTAATAAAGCATTCATTTGCTTTGCAAGCAGGAAATTAACTGTGCACGTGCATGTGTGTAGGTAAATACTTCTGGTGCTGTCTTGGTCTAGTGCTGTTGCAAAGTTTGCATTTAGAGCATGTATGAGTTGTATACTACTGTTGCAGCAGAGACACATAAGAAAAATCCTATACCTGGATCCATTTGCATAGTGGATCTTGAATACCATATATGAGCATTTATTCTTCTGAAGGCATATATTTTTAAAGACATACTTAAGAGGACAATAAAATTTCTATGTATCTTTTAATATGTTTTAGGTGATGCACAGTTTTTGAAGATTTGGGGCTCCATAAAACCCAAGGACTTTTAGAAATAAAGTTAGTTTTTCGAAAAATATCCTAGGATTGCCATCTCCATCCATTACCCGTTCTTCAATGCCATTGTTTTTTGCAAAGGCAGTGATTCCAGAAGACAACAAACTGTGGAGGATAGTGAATAGTAGGTAAATGGTCGTGGGCAGGGCAGGGGCATGATGAACCTCCCCCATTGTCATTGCTGCCCAGAGAACTGGGCATTTCCCTTCAACCAGGGTGTGCTGTTTCAGGGGGAAGGCAGTTTTCAGAGGTTCTGTGACTATTTTTTTCTTCTTTGCAGACATGTCCATTTGCTCAGAACATGTCTGCATGCCTATTTATTGATTAGGTCATTAATCCTGTCTTTAACAAAACAATCACTTAACTGTCAAAATTCATGTGACTTAGTTTTATTATGGAGCTCTGCCACAGAAAGTCCTCCTCAGGTCATCTGTTAGCTGTCTGGCTGAAAGATGGGCCATTTCTCATCCCAGTGATGAACTGCAGTGGCCCACCATTTCACGAGTGGCCTTGTTTCAGAGTTCCTGCTAAGGAGATGTGCCTTGTTTTTTACCTCTCTGCATCCCTCCTGGCCTCATATGTCATGTATTGGCCCATATAGGCATGGAAAACTAAAGCAGGGAGATTGGCCTGTGGGCACCATCTTTAATCAGTTGGCAGAGCTTGGGAGGTCCATTCCTGCAAGGTGACATCTCTGGTACCTGAGATCAGCCCAGGACTTGGGGTGCTGGTGCCCCAAGCTGTCTGACTTGTGCTCTCTCACTGGGCCCTTCCCTTTGCCTCTTCTTGAGAGAATCAGGATACTGAAAACGTTTTCTCATTCATTCCCATTGCCAGCTGAGAGCAGAGAGTAACCAAAATGAACAGCTATGCTGCAGATGTCTCTCACTGCTTAACAGCTCTTTTCTCTCTCTCTGTCTTTTCTAGAGAACTGTATTTCCCAACCCTTTTTCCCTTGAGACACCCAGCTGAGCTCCCCCTATAAGTGTTTAAATCCCCTGCTGTCAGCTTGAGCCCTGCTGATTATGTGGGTCGGAGAGAGCCTGCAAAAACTCAGTGCTCTGAGAGTCTCTTTCCCTTTGCACCTTCGCTTCTCTCCTTCCTGTTTCCCACTGCATCTTGCCCCTTTTGTTTCCATTTAAACCAAGTCTGGCTGGTGAAGAGTAGCACCGGTGCACTCCACACGGGGTGTGCAAGGGAGGTTTCTCCCAGGATCCGTTGCATTGACTGGCTGTGATGCATCCTCCCTTAGCTGAAAAAATTCATCCTGTCTTGCCTTGCCTTGCCCTCCTCCCATCTCCTGTCTCCCACCCCCTTCCCCCTCTTTCTTTTCTCTCTCTTGTCTCTTTTACCTTCTGCCCCGAGGTGGCTCCTGCCCGCTGGAGCCATGTGTGCGTGTGAAGCCCTGCACACAGCTGTGTCCCTGACATACTTTCGCACAGCATCTAACAGCGTGTGAGAGGTTAACTTACAGTGGCATGTACAGTATGTGGCCCAGATGTTCCTGCCATCCCCTGAACTTTCTCATGCGATTCGTTCCGTGGCTGATAAAGGTTATGGACTTGAGATACGGGGGAAGTGAAGTAATGGATGGGAGGTGAAACAAAGGCTAGCCCTGACCCTTGTGAGCTCATCTTACACTCTTTCGTGTTCCGGTTTGAGAACTGGGGCTGGGCATGGGGGAGATATTTGTGGGGAGTGACTAACCCCCTCTCCTCTGAAGGTGGATGTCTTCCATCTCAGAGAGGGAGCAGGGGGAGATTTCACTGAATCAAAACTGCAATTTCTTCCCAAATGACCTCTCCAGCTCTCCTTTGGGTACTGTCCTTGCCTGGGCAGCAGAAAGGGGAACTTTGTGCTTCCTAGATCTCTGCTTTCATATGTAGGAATATCTCAGTTGATATATTTATAGGAAAAATCCTGTCCAACCTCCGAGACATCCTTTGCCAAACTCGAGCATGTCTGAAGAGATTGCTCTTTTTTAATAAGCTCAGAAGTTGGCCCAAGCATAAGGAAGAGAAGAGAGGGTTAACAACAATATTGAAAAAGGCATATCTCTAGAACAGAAACCTTCCCTACAAATACCAAAGCAATGAGGTAAAAAAAGAGTTTTTCAATAAAATCCTTGTAAGATTTAACAGGGGCAAAAATAATGTATTTTCCTGTAAACTCACTCTAAAAAAAGGACCAGTCCGTCTTGGCAGAAATTTTCAATATATATTCTTCCTGAAGCAACTATTCTGCATGGAAAAAAATCAGCCTGAACTGTTAAAGACCGATCAAGCAGGTTATAAGCAACCAAACCAGGTCCTGTATGGGAAAGTATCCTGCAAGCTTAGCAATAGGTGTTGTTAACAGTGCCAGCTATAATACACACACACAGAGTTCAGCATGTATCTCCAGGAAGGTTTTTATTACTGATCAAATATACTTTCCTCAAGAAGTTCCCTTCCAAGTCATGTGCTATTGCTGTGCAGAGCATAGAAATCTCATCTGGCCTCGCTGCATTCAGCAAGTCAGGGCTAACAATGGGAACCGTGTTCGTCCCGAGGAGGCCACGGCGTTCGCAGGGAAGCTGGGCTCGCTGTACAATGTCAGACACATTTTATGGGCTACATTTTTCAAAACACTGCAGGCGGAAAGAGGGAGCATTATCTGCTAAATACTCCAGGGAGGGCCTTTATGGATTTCTCAAGGGGGCTCAGAACTGCTGATCTGAAAAGATGCTAACGTTTCATTGTCGCTTTGCTTTGCCTGATTTGCATGGCTGAAAGAGGGGGTGAGAAAATGGACTTTGTGTCAGAACCTGAGACAATAGACAATGGTAGGAAACAGCCTGAAGTTTGCAGGAAAAAAATATTCCCTCCATTTTACCTTTGTCAGGATAGAATTTGGCCTGGGGACTGTAGGATTATGTCTGAAGGTCAAGTCAAGAGGTTTCCACCTCTGTTCTGGGTGACACCAGTGCTTTGAGATTGTGCTGCAGGGAGGAGGAAAGCTCATATCAGACTCATATTTCTGCAATGTGTAAAAGTCATGAAAAAACTTTTTAGTAGGTTAGTCTCCTAATTCTGCCACAAATGACATATTAGTTACTTCATTTGGATTTGGACTACCTAAAGCTGAGCAGAGCCAGTATTTTTTAGCCTGCACGTTGAATGTTACTGTATGGTGGTTCAGGGAAGCAAACACAAGATGCTGGGCTTGCCAGATACACAGAGTACCAGGTAGCAAGTGTAAAGAAGAATGTTCCTTATGCAACTCAGCGTAGTGATTTAGAGGGACTCCTGGAGGATCAGCATGCCTCTTCTCTGAGCCTGTCTTCCCTGTGGCTTGCAGAGTTCATGACTAGTTAGGAAGGATTTTTAGGAAGATTTCTACTAGAGTGCACAACCATTTGGTAGCCAGCATTGGATCCCTTTGACATCATGTGGACTTTCTCCTCCCAAGAGCCTCCTCCCTCTACATAGTTGATTGTAAAGCCCATCCTGTTTCTCCTTAACCTAACCCTGAGCAAACAGGCACAGAAGTTTTGGAAAGACGTTCCCTGATGAAAAATTAGGGAAGAGTATTTGTGAATGATAGGGCTCCTTGATAAGCAGATAGCAAAAGAGTTGCCAGTGATAGGAAACTTATGGGCAGAAGTGCTGAGCAGAAGGCAGGACTGGAATGTAGTAAATATGGATTTCTTCTTCTCAAGTCTTTTCTGTGTTCTGTTTCCTTGCATGAAAAATGGGGGAAAAAAAAGCTATAACCTTATTTAGCAGAGTGCTTTGAGGCCATGAAAATACAGTGATAGGTGCCAGTAAAGGGGGGTTATAAACATTAACAGGAACCTTTGCAAAGGAATCTGAGGCTAATTAGACAGATAGAATCAATGGGATTTGGGCACCTGTCATGTTTTCCATGTCTTCCAAAGCAAGTTTTGAAGAAATGAAACAGCCCTCAAATAAACTACCCATTATACAGACAGAAGCAATGAGATTCTGAAAGGTCCAAGAGGCAATATAATATATTAAAATATATATAAGTAGTTGCATTACTTCACTGAGCCTAATATTTAAGTGTATTTTTAATCATTATTAATTGGTTAATTGGAAATCAGACTGAAACCATTAAATGAATCTCAGTGAGAAGACCCCTGAGTAGGGCAAGAACATGGTTACACACACAGAGCCTTACTCACTCTTTGATGAACCTGAATCATCTTTTTGCCAAAATGCTTTTGGAGGTTTACCAAACCAAAACATTTAGTTCTCTGAAAACTTCATGTAGGGAGGAAATGGTCCAGGTGCCACTCCACAGTCTGAATATGGCCATGGAGTCCACCAATTCTTCTTCAGCAGAGATGGGGATCACTGTTTGGTGCCAGCGGGGCTGCTGCTGGCTCCACAGCCTCCCCATGCTGCCAGAATGATGCTTATAACCCCACGGCTGGGCACAGAGCTGGAGGTTGACTTCACTGAGCCAGCACAACCCAGAGGAGTCCCCAGATTGAAATCCAGCGCTCGGAATTGAGGAGGTTAGGCAAACCTGTAGGACACCTCCTTGCTTCATGATAGGCAATTCGGAGCTTTGTAAGAGCACCCAAACTTCATGTGGCTTTCCTGTACTGCTCCTAGACAAAGTCTGTGTGAGGCTTGCGCTTTGCTGATTTAAACCTGCCCACCTGCTGATATTCTGAACCGCCTTCTGTAAAGAGCAATGAAAGGTACCACTTCACGTAAGTCTGCTTCCATGAAGGCAAAATAGGAATTGTTTTATCTTCAGCATTTCATTAAGTCTCATAAGAATTACATAAAAATCCCTCTTGCTGACTTTCCAGGGAGGAATCCTTTGCCTTTGTGTATTTATACTTGCAATGGATGCAGCCCTAAAAATGAGCTTGGATTTATTATTCATTATGTTTATAATGGCAGAGATATGTGCAGAACTGAGCAATGGGGAGCAGCAAATCAGCCAAAACTCTTCTTATTCCTGCTCTTTCTATAACATTTTCTACCTCATTGGGGAATTTAAGCTGTTACAGTCTCTGTCCAGGAACTGGCAGACCAGACCGACAAGAAGCAAAGTTAGGTTGTGAGATGTCTACTGAGGTCATTATCTTCTTTGGGGAAAATGCTGGAATAAGACGTTTCAGAATTTAATTTACATTTGGCTATTATATGATCTGTAGATTATACCAGAGCTTTAACCTTAGTTTGGTCTCTGGACTTCTTCTTTAGCCAAAATATTTAAGTAAACATCTAATTTTCCCCCTGAACAAAAAGACATGAAATACAACTTTGACTTTTTTCTATTTTCTAGTACAATATTCTGTGTTGCCACCATGCTTATTCATAATTTGCTTAAAATTTTCACTTAAAATATCCCCATGAATCCTGAATTGTGAGAGAGCACTACATTGACACCAACACTTCATTTTTAAATACAGAACTCAGATATGTTTAAACTCTTCCTCCTCCCTGGGAGCCAAGAACATGCCTTGACTGTGGAGCAGGAGATATTTTATTTCAGCAATTCTTAAATGGAGAAACACCCAATTGATTCAGTAGCAGAAGTGTGAAATCATTTACACAGAGAACAGCCAACTGAGGCCATAATGCCGCTGCTCCTGGAGTGTCCATGCCTGAAAACAAGCCCAGTTTGTCATTTATAATCATTTTCTACCCTCTCAATAGGCAAACAATGCATTTGTCAAAATCTCATGCTGATGCTTTCAGATTTAGTTCATTAGCTCTCATTGTGTTGGTGGGGATGGATCACTGTGAACCAACACCAAACAGCCTCCTTATTTTATATTAATTGTGTGTCAGCAGTAACAGGGAAAATGCATCTTTTTGTCTCATTTCATTATATAGTTTCAGGGCATATTGTCAATCCCAGGGACCAGAAGCAAATCCTCTCTCCCAACCCTACGTACGTGTTTGTACTGGGATCCAGTGGGGTTATCTGATTTAAAGACAGTTCCCACTTTCATTTCTAAACTCTTTGCTTTCTCTTACTGCTAGAAAAGATGGAGATCCTATACTTTATGGGTTAATTTACCCTAGACACAACAAATGCAGTCACCCCTGGAGGAGAAGTATCCTGAATTTCTGGGCTACTCTCCTCACCTCAGGAAGAATTTTCTGTTGTCTCAGAACTTGTCCACACTGGGAACTCAATGATGAGTTTAAGTGCAAAACTCTAGTGTAGATACAATTTCACTTGTCCCACCATGTTTCCAGTAATATGGTATCAGCTTTGGAAGTGGGAAGGACAGATCCATTCCTAGTTTGTGCTGTGCTGATACAAATAGGGGTGTGCTTCAGCCTCAGCAGAGGTAATGTGCTATTAACAGACCCTAAAGGAGTCTAAATCATTACATGAGTGGGGAAAAAGGCAGTGGCTTTCACCCCCAAGAAGCTGCTGACAAACTCCCAACTCTCTGAATTGTCCTTATCCTTTCCTTGGTTTAGTTTCCTGAATTAAGCTGGCACACTATGTCCATTGCCCCATCTCCCATCATGGCGGGAGTTACAACTGCAGGTGATGTGTTGGCAAGTTCCCACTGTTGTGCAGAGGAGGGCTGTGCACAGAATATCCTCTCAGAGGGCCTGATATTGTTGAAAATAATATTGAAAACTAGTTCATTTTGCTAAGCCTTTAAAAAGAAAAAAAAAAAAAGACTCACTCTAGTGATACATAGCTTGAGGTCTCTGAAGCTAACGTGTTTAACAAGGTCTATTAAAAAAATCACTTAGCATATCAACTATCATATTTCTAATGCATGCACCGCTAAAGGCAATATTAGCTTTTGTGACATGTTGTTGTAACAAAGTGCTGTTTGAGGATGTATCATCTCTTCTGTGCGCTCAGTAGGGAGGAAGCATTATTTGTTAAGCAAAGATCTATTTGGAGGTCTTAGGTCTGACTGAGGGAACCCTTTGGTCAGCACATGCAGCAATCCTCCCTCTCCATACACAAATAATCTTCCAGTGAAAGGCTTACAAACATGTCTGAATCAAGGCATTTAGCAAAAGCAAGATTCTGATTTTTTAGGACAGATGAAAGTATCTTGGGCCCTTACCAGAGACATGATTGCTGCTGTTTTATCTGCTGCCATGTTCAATCCATACTCTACTCTTGAGGAAGAAGGAAATTTTAGAAGATATATATGAAAGTTTAAAGGAGTATTCTATGACCTAAAAAAAAAATACAATCCAGCAAGACTGAAACACCTGATTTGTCTTGTTGAAGGCACTTTGTCATGTGTTTACATATTAAGGATTCACGTCTTGTATTTGTAAGAAGTGTATTTTCTTTTCTCTGCTGCACAGGGAGCAGAAATTTCCCCTTAACTTTGTGCAGTGATGCCCTGGTCATCTTCCAAAGTGGCCACAGTTAATTTAGAAACCAGCAATGTACATAAGGAGCTGGAGTGATGCCTTTCATCATGCCTGGCCCTGCATTGGTCAGTAATGAAACTCTAGGTGACTTCTGTGTCCAAACTTTGTCATGCCCTTCAGGTAATGGAAACTCTAACTAGATGAGGAAATTATTTATACTGTCATTAGATGGTTCACACCTCGTTGTAGCTGCAGAGTGTAACTGCCACCACTCCTCTCACATAACTGAAAGAAGTCAGCTGTGGATCGGTTGTTGGAAACAACGGGAATTCAGCCAAAACACAGGCCTTTTGCTGCTGCACAGTTATTTGAATCTTTCCAACTGTTTAGTGGAGGAGAGCATCTCTGTATTGGAGAACAAGAGAGACAGAAAGAAACCCACCAGTGCTGATAGCTTCACCTACTAATGACATACATAGCAAGAGCTTTCAGGCCAGATGTTGCTGAAAAAGACTTTGTTTTATGCTCATGAGCTACCCTCTGTTCTTTTAATACCCCTTCTGTTTAGAGGACTGAGATTTTAAATGTTCCTTAAAACATTGTCAGTCCTTTCTCCTCCCAAAGCAAGTCTCACAGGGAATTTTGCCTGCCCATTCAGATCAGAAACAACAGAAATGACATGTTGATGGTGAGAACTGTACATGTTTCTACAGATAACATCTGCAATGTTGTTTTACATAGGATAGCTGTTCCTGTATCTGATGTTGCAGTTCTCACATAAGCCAAGATGCCATTGATTTTCACTGATCTTCTTGCTAAAATTTTTTGCTTCAGTGAGAATTTTGCTTGGGAGAAGACATCACTGCCAGTCATTGAAAGTAAGAGGAAATCCCATAGATCCTGTTTTATAGTTTGTGTTTAATGTTGTCCCATTAAACATGAGAAAAATCTCTCCTATAGTCTATCCACATATACATAGGATCCTCACACTACAGTCCTGGAAGATTTATGATTAGACAAAAGAGACATTTTCTTAGTGGAAATGAGCTAAGGCAATAAACAAATAAAAAAGCTTTTATTAGAGAAGGATACATCTAGCAGGAAGTCTGGGAAATACTGATTTAATCTACTGTTCTGGAGGGATATTGCCAAATGTTGGATGGAGTGAAGTTCATGCTGTTTTAATTCTCTGTTCAAAAATGCACATGCAGTAGCAGGAGTAGAGCAATTATCCCATCTAGCCAAGAGCCAGGTTTAGTTGAAAGAAGCCTTCAGTGTTCTCAGTTTGTCCAGCAAATGGCTGAAAATAAGATGAGCTTATCAGAAAGTGTAACTGAGGGCACGCACACCTCTTAAAACTGCATTTTTTGGCTTGAAATCTCACAAAAACAGGCTTTTCTTGTGAGATTTGATCTGCTTCCCGCTTCACACTAAGTCAGCAAGATGACAGAGAAATGGTTTGTTTGGGCTGTAGTGGTGTTCCTGATCTTTGTAGAAATGCTCAAAGTATTTCGTCCTTTATAACAAGTGTCCAAAACTTTTGTGTGCTGAGCATCCTGTATCATGTGATCATCTTCTCTGTTCTTCACTGATCTATTTCACATTGCAAATAGAACATATATATTAGACAACCATCTGACTTAGTTTAGAAAGTATTAGTGGCAAAAATGAAACAGAAACTTTGTTTTGTTTTCCCAGTACTGAGCATTTAAAATTTATACTTGGCTTTAATCTGAAGTCATCTAACCATGAGTGTTGCCCTCTCTTGCAGTAAATACCCCTGGCCTAGCAGTCTCAAGCTCACCTGCAGAGGCAGCCAGGAAGGGTAGTTCTTAAAAATTTAGTTAGGCTTTAAGACCTTAAAATAAACTCAGATCAGCCTGTACATGAGGTGGTGTTTTCCTTTTAAAACTGATCACCACATTCCTACAGTTATCCAAACAACAGCCCATTATATAGTGAACACTCAATGGTCCTTATGAGAGCTACACAAAAGGCTGATCTTTTCTAAGGCTTGTAAGAATTTATCATCACTGTCATCCTTAAATTTACTCTTCTATTGGAATTTCCTCCTTGTTTGACAAGTGCTTTTTCCTTCCATCTATCACAATTTAGGGTGACTAATCAGGTTAGTCACAAACCCTTCAGAAAAATACCCTCCAGGGCACATTTTATTTTAGCTTGGGGAGGAAAGCATTTCAATTTATAACATTTAACAGAATCTTCTATGCAGTAGCCATGAGGGTTTCTCTTTAGTTCGGATTTGCATATGCAAATTATCCAAACATCCGTTCAGTTCTCCCTTTATACAGATGGATGAGATTTAGGGAAAGGAGAATGATCTGGAGGTTGGAGGAGAGGGCAGTTCAGGAGAACTATCCTCTGCTCTGCTACAGCATCATTACATGACCTGCAGCACTACGAAGTGGATGTAATAGGATAGACATTAATAGTTGCTAATTAACTGGTCTGTAAGGCAGACGAAACAATTATTATCAAGTTTGTTAAGAAGTACAGACAATTTCAGAGCTGCATTTCAGTGAAAGGAAGCAATGAAACTGCAAAGAACAACATCCTTTTCACTTCTGAGACATCACAAATATAGAGGATGCAACTATAGTACCTGCGAATGTGGGGATCAATGAATTGTAGAAAAGCAGATGGGCAGGAACCCCTGACTCAGTTCCTGACAAATGTTTGTCTAATCCATGGATTCCTAAAGTGCAGCTCACAGGCTTTTGTGTTTTTGTGGAGCACATCTGTGGGGGGCGGGTCTCAGGCAGATCTAAACAGTAGAAATCCCATTAGCAACTGGGCTAAACCAGCTGTACTTGAAGCCCTGTGAGCAGCAATGCTGGGAGTTCACAAACTGGAAAAGGCTACAAATTAGTTGTGTAACCTGTGCTTAAAGACTACCAATAATATAAAATTTTTCAAACTCCCAAGATAATGCATTCCTAGTCTTTGCTCTTCTAACGGGTAAAATACTTCTCCTAATGTCTAACTTTCACTTGAAGCTCATTATTTCTTGTCCTGCCCTTGGTGGCTGTGAGGAATAGCATGTTCCTTTTCTCTTTGCAGATCTCTTTTACATATACAAAGAATGAGTACCAAGAAATTGTTCTGCAAATACATTTATCATAAGATGAAAAGAGAAAGGTAGCACCAGATGATACCAAGGGGGTGAAGTGTTTAAAGCCTTTTTTTGTATCAGTGTTCATTTAAAAGATCAGTTGAGAGCAGGAGTCTAACAAGATTGCAAATTGAATCAAAAAAGGATAGGAGTTCAGCACAGAATAAGGAAAGAAGTGAGAAAATTAGATAAGCTTCGTGTTTTATAATTGGCTGAACCTGATGAACTTCATCCTAGAATATTTTGAAAGTGGACTGAAATGATCTTAGATACCTGTAGTTATCTTTGAGAAGCCAGGAAAAGCTAAGCAAGATACCAGAAAGCTGGAGAAGGGCAAATGTAGTACCTTTCTTCATACAGAGGAAGGGAAAACAGAGGAACATGGGAATTACAGACCAGCTTGTCTGTATTTCAGCTCCAAGAAATATCAAGCAATTTGGTTGTTTGGAAGTGCCTGGGAAAAGGCAAGGAATAACAGCCAGTGTGGGTTTGTCAAGAAAAAAATCATGTCATCTTATTTCCTTTAACGCAGGAGTGGTGAACAGAAAATAACATTTGATTTTGTTTAGGAATTGACCATGGCTGATAAGATGATAGTCCTTAACCTGAAGAAAGAATGATTCAGAATAAGCTGATAAGAAAATATTTTAGTAGTGACACTCATGAAGCAGTAAGCCAGGTTGCCTTGGGAGCTTGTAGAGTGTTCACTGGTGGAGATCTCTATGGACAGGTCAAAGCAATATCTATCAGGAGTGATTTAGATATTGTTGAGATTGTTTCAGGGGAGAGGAATGGATTGGATGACCTCCAAAGATCCCCCTTAGCCTTATTATTCTGTGGTTGTCTCCCTTAAACCTCCTCTTCTCTATACTGGATGAGCCTCATTCCATCTCTCCCCATAACTCTTGTTCCCCAGGCCTCTGATCACTCCTGTCCATCTCTCCTAAATGCTTTACCATTGCCACACTGCTTTCTTGCAGTGTGATATTAAGAATTATCAGGTAGATGTTCAAACCCCTGGCACGTGCCAGAAAAAGGGGAAGGGATGCAGGCTCTTCTGCACAGCCTCTTCTGCCAGCAAAACACCCAACTCCTCTTTAGAGCAAAACCTACCACAACCTAGCAATTAATAAAAAGTGGATTTTTTTTTTTTATCATATCTCCTTGTTAGTTCACATAAAGCCACTCCTCCATTTCCTGCTTACCAGCCGAGGAAGAGATGTTTGAATACTCCAGTACTTTTGGAGATGTCCCATTATCAGAAATGTCATATTTTAAGAAAATGTGATCATTCCTCTCTGCTCCAGTTGCCTGTTTTTCCAGCCTGAAGTGAAAGGAATCCCAGCAATAATAAAACTAAAAAAATAAAGATGGAATGAATTACTATATTCTTCTCATGGTACAATAATGGAGAAAGGTCCGCATGTTAGATGGGGGGAATTCATCTCACTGTTTCAATACTTACGGATCAGAAGTGATTCACTTCACAGAGCAAATGAGCAGCTGTGTTCAGATCTCAGCCATTCACTGGAGAGAAAGAATAGTTTTCACTCATAAAAAATGAGTATGTGTCTTTATTCTGTCTTGGGATAATGATGCACCTTGGGCCTGATCCAAAGCTCCCTGAAGTCTGGAGAAAGAGTTATGGTGGCCTCTATGCACCCTAAACCAAAGAGGGGAATCTTTTGGAGTGGGAATAGCTTCCCCCTTGCTCTTTTCTCTTCACACTGGAGTCCCACACCACTGCTGGCCTGACCTGTATGTAAAGATCTCCAACAAATAAAATCTACATCGTCAGTTTAGGCTGCACATCTCAGTGCTCACAGACACAATATGTGGTGTGGGTGTCCAAGACACAACTCTCTGCCTTGCCATCCCTGCAGCAGCTGACAAGTACCCTGTCAGCTCATGGCCTCAGGGCCACCCAGCTGCAGCAACTCCATAGGCACAACTGTATGGGGGGAAATACAGATGCTGTTCTGCAGCTTTCTGATCCATCAGAAAAAATCTAGTTTCTCTCAGAGGGTCAGTTTTTAGTCACTAGCATCAGTCCATTCTTGAGGAAAACAGCAGGAGCAGGAGAGAGGGCAGGATTGCCTCTTTTAGTGTCAGACTGCCCTGGATTGACTTAAAATCCATCCTAAGACTGCACTTGTAGTCTGTGTTGAAATTAAAACCGAATCACCTGAATAGCCTTGAAAATCCCTAATCGTCACATCAGAAACATGTGTTATTTATTGCTACAGAATCATCACTGGGAGACCAAGGGTCTGTGGCAGATTCTTGCTTGTGTTTGTAATATACTACAAGAAAATTCTCCCTCAGATTTTCTTTAAAAAAAAAAAAAAGAAAAAAAAGAAGCAAACTGCTTGTCTAAGTGAAGAAGAAAAAATTGCTGCTTAGATCATATGAAAAAAAAAAAAAAAAGAGACTAGTTCATTCTTTTCTATTAGGGAGAAAAGAATCCGTGTTCCACCAAAACTCTTTGAAGATTCATAGAGGCACTTCCAAATGCAGTCCAAGATGGCCTGGAAGAGGAAGACCTCCAGAAAGCTTTAGAGCTGTAGCCCTGTGGTTGTATTACAGCATACCCTTGTGGGGTTTTTTCCCCCTCCCTTTTTTGTCCCTTAAAAAAGTCACAGGCAAAAAAAAATAAAAGAAATGAAGAAACTTTAACACCAGCCTTCCCTCCCCCAACTCTACAGAGAGCCATCTCACCAGATAAAGAGCAGTCCTAGAAGGATTCTGCACTCTTCTGCCAGAAGCACTTGAAAAAACATTTGGGCTCCTGCAGAACAGCGTGCCTTTTCTGAATAGGCATCTGCACTGTGAAAGACAATTGATATTCTTCTTTTGGCCTCTTCCCCATGCAGCAGTAGTTTATAAAGGCAGAGAAACAGAGGAAAGGATCAGATCCAAATGGGAGCATTAAATGTTTCATTTTCCTGTTAGCTGGGAAAATAAAATATGACACCTCTCACCATCCAGGAGGTTGCTTCTGGCTCTCTCTTGTTGTCTTGGGTTCTGGGTTACATCTCATGTTAAAAGATTTGGGGCAAGGAGGGGAGAAATTAGAGGAAAACTTGATCTGGAGGCAACCTGAAACAAATAGTGAGGAGGGAGTTTGGTCTTATAGCTGGGATTTGCCCTAGTGATTTTTCAGGTGATGAGCACCTCACTCTCCTCCCTGACTGTTGGGATCCCAAAACAGAAGGTACCCAAAGATGTCCAAAGCCTTTGTGCTTGTCTTCTTATTGTAAATGGTTCATGCAACCATGCCCAGAGCATCACCCAGCACTTGTTGCTGCACATGCCTCGCTCCCATGGCCTCCACGTTGTCCTGAGTCACAGACTGCTTGGAGGACCCAGACTCAGTAGGCCAGGACTCAGCTGAGCAGCTGAAGGGATGGTGTGCTTGCCTCCCAGCAGCTAATCAGCAGCCCATGCTTAGAGAGCCCATTCATTTTGGATATTAGTGTCAAGGTCTCTGCATCACACAAACCACTGGTGCAACTGGAAATAGTTGTTATCCCATGCTGGAAGCAAAACGATGCCCTACGGGTAGGGGCTAGTCTATGACACTGAGAAAAGAGGCCCAGATAAGCCCAGTCACAGGCAGCTTATACCCTGGAAAGAAAGACCTCCCATGACATGGTGATCACCCCTTCGCCTTTCACAGTTATTAGCCTTTGATGGATAATTCATGTGACATTTGCAGAACTGAAGCCACTTTAGGGAGTTAGACAGAGATGTTCCAAAACATGGGATTGACACCTCTAATTTGCAAGAGGTGTCAGTTTTCTTTAAATCTGCCCCTCTCTTTCCATCTGTGCGTGCATGTGGAAGTGTCTGCAGGGGAAGGTGGGAAGCAGGTACAGCATAGAGTTATTTTCTGCCCTTGAGATGTTGCCAGCACATTTCCTCTGAAGGACTTTGGCAAATGTTCCTGCAGACTCTGTACTGTAAGGACGGGCTCTGCTTCCTCTGCTTTATGGCAGTGATGGCCTCTTATTTTGCTGCAGCTAGACTATTTATTACTGGAAATTATTGCATGGAGATGCTGGAGGTGTAAGAAGGATGAAAACATAGGCTCTTGCTACCAGCCTGCATTTCGTTTTTTGTGATAGGCCTGGGCAAAGGGAGTTAGTAGTTTGTTAGCTAATCTGGTTTTAAAAATCTAATCCCCTCTTTTGCATCCTCATGCCTATGCATCCAACCTTACTTTTAGTCCTCTGCACACACAAATAAATATGTGTGTGTGATCTGTATACAAACACACACACACACACACAGAAATACCTGTCTAGAATGGAGTCTTGATTCGTTATTGCATGCTGAAGAAAAATTTCTATTTCTGAATTTCAAGGGAGCTTCACTGTGTTCTGTTCTAGGCCATGACAGGGGGGAGGAGAGTAAATGTATGGGTCAGATCCACTTGGTCAGAGAAATTAATCTGACTTGTGTGACCATGGTAAATCACTCTGTCAAGCTGTTCCCCCATGGCCATGGCCCCTCTGGTCCCTCTTCCATTGCATGATTAGAAGCCTGTCAGTCATACAACCAAGTTCTCATCACCTCCGTCAATAATTATCCACCCAGACCATGTTCTGGGACTGCTTCCCTACTCTGTGATGGCTCTGCACAGGCTCATCCTGGGAGAGGGGAGGCTGAGTCTTGGTGATGAGACAGGCAAGGGGTGAACCACGCAGGATATCATGTACTTCCAAGAGCCTTTATGGTTCATCCTCATAGAAAGGCTGGTCCATCCTGGATCACCTAGATGTGTTTGAGTCCAGTTCTCCGTCTAAAATCTAGAGGTAGCCACGTCTTAAGTATTCAGTGTCAGTAAAAGACTTTCATAATGGTTTGACAAGATCATGCAGCAGCACTGCTTTGAACTCTAGAAGGTCAGCAAGTAGGACTTACTTATGAGAGACATATATACATATATGTGTGTTTTAATTGAGAGGTTAAGGGTTTTGCCTTTTTTCACTGTGTAGAAAGATAATGAGGTTTTGTTACTGCAAGAGGAGGTTTGCAACTTGCAATTTTTTGTTCACAATTCTGGAAATACCTCATCTTTCTACATCACTTGAGTGATCTTGGTCTTGGTAGTGCTTGCTTATGGTGGTCATTCCTTAGCACAGAAGTCCTTTCTCCCAGATGCTCATTAGGCATTTGAATGAAACAGTCCTGCCCAAAAAAAGCAAAAAGCTGTTCTAATCAAACCTCGCTTTTAGGGTTTGTTAATGTAAGTCAGACTCAGGTCTGGACTCTGCCTCATGTCATGTTCAAACTGCTAATGCCAGGCTGCTGTGTCCCAAGCTTTTGAGGCTCCTGGTGTCCCCTCCAAGGAGAGGATGTCTGGCTTAGCTGGAAAGCCAGGCTCTACTCTGTGGTGTGGTTTGAACGGAGATGAGGAGGAAGCTCCCAAGCACTCCTCAGCCATTTCTGATTAGTTTGTTCCAGGTTCCCACTTAATCTCATGCTCCAGCCCTCCCCAACACAGGGCAGACAGACAGAGGAGCTTTTGGCTGGAATCACAAGGTTGTGAAACGCTCGATGCCTTGACCTGTAACATGCGACTGTAAATTCCTCCGCTCTTGTTATGTTTTCCAGGGGTCATGGTCTTTAACAGTTTACTCAGTGGAGGAGGAGGAAAGAAGCCCTTTGTATTGTTGAGCGGCAGACGATAGTTTCCCTTGTCCTGGCAGATGGTGCTGACACAGGACTGTTCTTCAGGTGTTACTTTGATGGATGGTGCCCCTGATGCCCACGGAGCAGCAGGGGTGGTGGCAGCCTCCACTTACTCAGCTTTGGTTAAGGAAGAACCTGTGGAGTCTGCCTGAGTGGGACCCAACGCTGTATTTCTAGTATTTTCATTGCATTTCAGATGGAGACTGAGCTTTACTCCAGCCTAATTGCCGATGGCAATGGCCTGCTGAAGTGAACTTTTGCTGTGATGCAGCGCACGCACAACTGAGCGCTTGCAGTGACAGGTCTGCATTAGTACGAAATCCAGCAGCAGATTAAGCGAGGCTGGAATCCTAGGGCTAAAGACCTTTAGTATCTCCAGAGGGGGGAGGAGCAGATGCTATTTTATTGTGTTGTAAACCGTCTTTGCACAGCAAAGCAACCTGACACTGTATGATCTCAGTGAGTCACAGCTCCTTGCTTCAGCCTAGGATGTTCCTACATCCATGATTATTTTGGTACTCAGGGACACCGCAGTGCTGTGATGGCTGCTTTGAGTTATGCTCCCCAAGGCACTACCAGCTCCTCTTTGGCTGGTGGCAGTGCATGCCTGAACTCAGTGTTCCTAGTACTGGTAAAAATAGTACTGGGATGCTCCAAGTGTCGCCAACACAGCCAGAGCTGAAAGCTCCCAGGCAGCCAAACCTCCATTGGCCCAGACCCGGTTTTTACTCCGCAGCACTGTGGTTCAGACGAGGAGAAGAGGGTTCAGACTTACAATGGTGAAGATTCAAGGTCTTTCCATGCAAGCAATTCACCCTGTTGTCTCTTCTGGTAACAGCTTTGATATTACAAAGAGCTATAGCAGAGCCCAAAGTGACTGCTGGCAGCTCTTGTTGTTTTGTGACACCTGAGCTAGGAAATACATTGTGTGAAACTAAACTCCTTTCGGATGTGAGGAAACGGGAGCATATCCTGAGCATAGCCAGACGTGACCCCCAGCCCTGCTCATGCAGTAATCCACATCCACACATCTCGCAGATTTACTGTCGGGTCCTGATCCAAGGCCCATTGAAGACAAGTCATTCAGTGTACTGCTGTAGGTTTGGGATGTAAAGGACTTAAGCTTTTTCTTTTTTTACTATTAGCACTGTTTTTTCTCCAGGAGAGGACAGTCCTGCCGTGTTAGCTTTTTGGCCAGAGAACTAAGGACAAACATG
Organism: Athene cunicularia; assembly: GCF_003259725.1. Taxonomy (NCBI): domain Eukaryota; kingdom Metazoa; phylum Chordata; class Aves; order Strigiformes; family Strigidae; genus Athene; species Athene cunicularia. The sequence goes on from NW_020799105.1 coordinate 17,004,689, forward strand.
CTGCTTCTCATGCTCTGACACCACTTGTGCTCAGAGAATTTGCCAAACTGGTTAACCTAGCCAGTATTAAAAGCTTGACAAAAAAAAAGTAGGAAGACAAAGATATACAATTTCCTCTGTGTGTGCCTGTGTTACAGAAAACAAGGTGACACAAAAGGCACACAAGTAGAATGGAGGTGAAGGCAAACTACTAGACTTCTCCAGGGATCAAAATAGTGATAAGATTGAAGGTTTTGTATGCTTACGTTTCACATGGAGGGTTGCAGTAAAAAAAGAAAGTTTCTGATGCAAACTTAAAAAACCCTTCTCCATTCCCATATCTCTTTTTCTGTGTCTTTAACACACATCTTTCCACCTTTTTAATTTTAAAATGCATGTGGGTTAAGCCTAGAATTTCCTGTGGCTAAGAGGAATGGAGTCTGATTGATCGTAATAAGGGACAGTCTAAATGAAGTGCTTGGACTTGCCCCGGGCGCTTCTATCTGCAGGTGCTGGGAGCCCTTGCCAATGCGAATGACTTTTTGGAACACAAGTGATTATTTACTGCTGAACCAAGCCAAAGGCTATGCTTCTCCTTGCAGCTCACAGCCCTCAGACTCCAACAGGAAATGTATTTAGTTTTCAAATCCCTCTCTGACCAAAAAGAAATTCCAGCAAAATAGCAATAAACATCCAGAGAGTCTCCTCTTCTGTAGGAAAAAACATGAGCTTGGGTTTAAAATGAAATATCCTGTGACTAATCTATTCTAGGACCAGGATGGGGTCAGGTTGTTGTGTGTGGGAGTCAGCAAGAGGACCCAGGAGAAGGCTACTCTACCCCATTTGCCACCCATCCCCCTTTTAGAAACTCCAAATATCGCCAACGCGATGTTTTCAAACAATGATTGCAAAAGGGTTCACTGTTTGATCCTCCTCTTCTCAGTTTGTCATTGATTTCCCCCATCAAAATAGTTTGTGCAACGAATCCCAGCTGTATCGCTGGCACTTTGCTAGCCAGTAAATACAATCCAAATGTTAATTCTTTGGAGCCGAGAGGTCTGTGCCAAGAAATGAATAATCTGTGCGAGGCTAAACAAACAGTTTATTGACGGGGTGGGGTGGGGTGCAGGTGGGGGGTGGCTGGGCTGAGAAGCAGGCAAGCCCGACCAGAAGGACATCAAAGCTGCTTCTGTCAGAAGACTCAGTCACATGTGATTTGTTTTCTCTTGCCACTAATTCAGTTACGTGTTAAACTACCAATATTCCCAGGCAACAGTGCGAGCACTTTCCAGCCTAAATGGACCAGACGGGAGAAGAAGATGTTTGCACCCTGCCCATCCAAGTTTACCCTCTTTGTCTTTTTTGTTGTAGGAGTGCAGTGGGTACACCTGGTTCCAGAGATCCAGCAGCCAGGCAACTCAGTAGGTTCATCTCTGCTTTATAAATGGGGGTAAGAGGCAATTTGGAAAGTTAATAGTGGCATTTCTCTGGCAGCTGATGGAAGTGTGACAAGGCTATTTTACTGAAATTTAAACCAACAGATTCAAATCCCCTTTTTTAAATTTTGCACCTTCTGCCTTTTTATTCCAGGTTATTCAGGAGGGTAAGACCAGAAGCAGGATTAGAGCCTCAATCCCCCAAGTCCCAGGCCAGCTACAGTGCCAGCTACTCATTGCAAATGTTACTAGACCCTGACCCCAGCTACGTTCTGTAGTAATCCACTTTGAAAATTTTGGGCCAAAGCCAGGGCCAGATCCCAGGAATGCCGCCCAGCCATGTCTCGTCCTTCTTCCAACCTGCTGCACCATTACGGCATGCTATCTGGGATTTTTTTTTTTTTTTTGCAAAGGACTGGATTGTGCTTGAAATCCAAACTCAGTGAAATACACAGACACAAATTTGAGTCTTAATTTTAAAAATAAAAGATCCACCCCAGATTTGCAGGTGCCACATGCTGGGGGAATTATAGAAACAGGTCACTGTGTTTTATTCCACTTCTCAGCTGCACTGAAAGGACAGGTATCTCCACTTTCCATTCCTCCCCCTGGGCAAAGAAGGTCCTTCCCGCCCAGAGGTGTGTGCCTGTACTCACAGTGTCCCTGTGGGAGACAGAGTCACCTCATGGGTGGATCTGCCCAGGCTGCGGCTTGGAGGAGATGGAGGGTTTGCTTGGCCACCAGCACAACCCTCAACACCCAGCAGGGGAAGGCGAGGGCCTGCAGCACCATGATTTAATAAATAAAAGACAGGAAAAGTCACTGGTGAGGGGGTTGTGATGACAGGTTATGGAGTTGCATGCATGAGTAGTTAAGTCCATCCAGGGTTAATCTAACTCAGGTACTGATGTGGGCATTTAGATAGTGGATAACTCATGCTGTCATTAACCTGTCAGCATTACAGCAGGAAGATTATATCTTCACAAGAATATATTGATCTGGAAAGGGACGTGTTAGGCATGACCAAGCTTTTTCTATGCTTTCTTTTACCACCTGCTTTTCCCCTGATCAAAGATGCTTAACGTGTGTGGTCAGTGCAAGGAAATCCATGTTTTCCTCTAGGCTGGAGAGATGTTTCTCTTTGTCCTCATTATCTTGGATGCAATCTGAATATCTAGTTACTTACACAGCCCCTTCTTTTCATGTTGATGGAGCAGTGAAGACAAGACAGTTGTCTCTGTACATCTGCCACAGCCTTTTGCAGAGAGACTCACGCTTGCTATGTGTGTCCTTTGAGCAGCTCAGAGGCAGGACAACTCTGAAGTGGAAGCTGAGTGTTTTGGTGGAGCTGCTGTCTCTTCTCAGCAGATGACTTACTGGCTCAAGGGTTGCTGTATGATGAAGTAGAGCCCCAGGTTTTGGATCAGAATTGGTTCCTCCAGCTATTTAGACCCTGGGAGGAGTTTGCCAAGGTGTGCTGCCTAGAAATGTATTCCAACACCTGGTTTCCTCCAAAACCCACCAGAAAATGACAGCTTACAGCCTGCATCTGGGCAGAGGCTGGGTAACAGCATGCAGGACACAAGGACAGGACAAGGTTTACAGCCATAAAAGTGTTGATATTTAAGTGCACTGAAAAGGTAAGATTAAGACCATTGCACTGTCAAATCCACCTGGGGTAAATGGTGTTTTAAAGTCAACAGAGTTCTTCTGATGGCATAGCATAGCATATCCATTCCCAACAAGGATTAGTTGCTAATTCCCAGCATGGGACATGTGGACTAGAGATGATTTCCAAAACCGTGACACAGTCATGTTTGCAGTGCTTTCAGGTGACCATCTGAGGACAGGACCATGTGGTAGTCCATGGGAAATCTAGGCAGTTGGCAGATATACAAGGACTAAAAGTGTAGGAATGAGCCACACTTAACAGCAGGGTATCTTTTCCCAGTCCTGATTGACATCAGGATTTTTGACAGCAAGATGGTGTCGGCTGAAGTAGGATTTTTTCCCTCCCTACCTCATGTAGATTGGCAGAACATTCCAAAACAAAGTCATGCAGCATGAAATCAAGAATATTCCCTAGCATTGACATAAAAGTGATGATATTGGGACTACTTACACTGGGTACAAAACTTTGTTTCTGTGAGCTGTGCTGATGAAATTTCAAAAGGTAGTTAAGATTTTCTTCAATGCTCTTGGTTCCTTACCTTTGGGGATAGGGACAAGAAGACAGCTGAGTTGATCTGAATGTGTTTTGCTCATTGCTTGTGTGAGAAAATTAAGGTAACCAATGCTGGAGACACTCCCCAGTGGCTCTGCACAGGCTGTTGCCCTCCAGAACTGCTCCCGACAGGGACCGATCACACAAAGGGAGAGGAAAAGGTTGTGCCAAAGAACTGCCTGAGATGTGAGCAGTATTAAAACACTTTCCTCTTTCTTTTTGCTGTGAGTGTCTGCTCAGCACAGCCTTGTGTTTCCAGGGTCTAACTGGAGATACCTGGGGAAGCATGAGAGGCCAAATGTCTCCCAAAAACTGTCAAATTTGGCATCCAAATGTTGACAGTGTTTAGACAAATCCTTGCTCTAAGCCTCCTGAGATGAAATTGTTTTCAGTACTGCAATAGGAACTGGCAGCTCTTAGTTAAGAGGCAGGTGGAGGTTCAATAAACATGTGGGGCTGCTCCCACCTCAGACTGGGAGTCTTTACCATTTGTTGACAGCCAAATGCTGGAGAGCTGGTGGAGCACAAGGCATTAGGCACACACACATGCATGTGCATGCACACACTGTCCAAGTGCTCATAAAAAGGGCCTGCATTTTATTTTTTCAAGCAGAACCAGGGCTCTGGGTGAATGGCAAAGTGGCATTTCATCTCCCTTTAAACACAATCACAAATTAGGACTCAACATTAAGATCAGAGCATAAAGCTCGCTAACTTGTGTGTCTGCACATGACACCCTTGGAGCAAACTCTTCCTCCCCAAACTCCAGGCTAAACCGGCCCTTTGCAAAAAGGCAACGCTGCCTTAGCAGGGGCTGTACAATCATGGCTATTCCTTGTGCATTGGCCATACAATAATATACCACCAAAAAAAAAAAAAAAAAAAAAAAAAGTAGAGAGGAAGAGAAACGAGTGTTCTTAACAAAAGCAGAATAATATGCTAAGGCAAGACACTCTGTGATCTGCTGTTTGAAAGCAGGCGGGCATTGAGTTGTCGTTACCAGCCTCTATCATTTGAGGGCACCCTAGTCTTTGATGTTGGCTGCAATTAGCTGCAGGAGTAGTGTAGCAGCCATCTCTCGTGATGGCAAGTCTGTCTTTCATTGAAATGCTCTCTTTCCTCCAACCCTCCAGGTCAATGCTGCTGGGACTTGCTTCTTTACTGATGGCAGGAGCACATGCTGGGCTTGCAGATCACCAGCCTTATTGGTGTGTTGGGGATTGGAGGTGAATTGCCTAAAGGAGGAATGCACTGGCATGCCAACACTGCTATTGATTAATGCTAATTATCATTTAATTTAACCTCCAATTAGTTTTAATCAATTGTCACATTCTCCCTGAGTATTACTGAGAGGATGATGTACAGTAAGGAGGATAATTGTCTTGAGCTTTTCCTTGTTTCCCAGATGGCTATTTTCTATCCCTTTCTTTTGCTTTTAATAGAGCTGAGTGAATAATTTATTTGCCAAATTTAGCTGTCTGCTTCTTCTTGTGCCTCGGAACTGTCTGTAAGCATAGTGTGATTCTGTTGCACGGTCCAAAATTTCTCATCACAGAATATCGGTTCTTGGTCTGCACAATACGTTACAGCCATTTGATCCTGGAAATTCAAGCAGGGTGGTTTCACTTTAATCAGGCATTTGGTGGGGTTGCATGGTCCTGGCCTCGGCCCCAGTGTTGCTGTCAGTCATAACTCTGGAGATCCAGTTTTGCATGAATTTTCCATAACTGTTTCTTAAAAGAATGGTCACATTCATGTTTCTGTCACCTGGAGTATTTCCCTTGAAAAAGGGAAAGCAGACAAAGAGCAGTTACATCTGTTCATCTGGGTGGATCATCTCCAGGTCTTGAATCCAAGCTCTAGCAATCCGCGAGCACCAACTCAGCTTCTTCTACCAAGGGACTAACTCTCTGTTACAGCACCAGCCCTCCTAACACTCTCCTATGTGGTCTGCCCACTGGAGCTGGAGAGACTGGTTTTGTCTGAACATGGCTATGACAGCCTGGCCTTTCCATGTTGTATTTGAATGGACGGTAGCAGAATATATTCTGGGTGCTTGTCCAATGCTAATAATAGCTCTGTCTGTCCAACTGAATTACAAAAAAAAGTATCAATTCATTAATCACCCCCACTGATTTTGTGTACATCGTGGATGAAACATCAGGCAACATTGCCTGAAGGTCAATAAATTAGGGCAGTTATCCAAAATTACCTTCTGAGATCTCTCTAAAAGCTAAGGGAAAAGTGAGCAGAGCACAGTCCCATCTATTCTTGACGAGGATCAAAAGCAACTCAACAATACCTCAGGGCATCAAAGACAGCTGATAGATCTAACAATAACATCTTGGAGCCCTGATATTCATCTGTAACCTGGACTGCCCGTGCAGTGCAGTCTCTGTGCTATACTCCGTCTGTACCCAGACCAACATGGGTCAAGAAAGGCTGAGACAGTCAGGTACTCAGGGAATTCGTTTCCCTTCACAACTTTCTCATTAACCATGCCCACACTTGAAGAACAGAAACAACGCAGCCAGATTGCCAGCACCAAGTAATAGCTTGTTTGGATGCTTTTTCTGCACTTTCCAGAGATATCCTGCACCCGCCAGCTGTCCCGATTTCAGGCAGAGCAGTTTCTTCCCCCCCCCAGCCCTGCCACCAGGTATCTGCAGTGCTGATCAAAAGCCGTGATGGATAATGCAGGTTCAGTTCAGCCGGTGGGCAGGTTACGTCCCCACCATCAGTGCTGCTGCTTGTCTCTGAGCCTCCGCCGTGACCTGAGGTGAGGCAGTGGTGGTGCAGGAAGGGGGCTGTGCCCCTGGCCCCACTGTTGTCTGCTGGGTGCCTGATCTCCAAGGAGTTTCCTCCCTCTCTGCAGAAGATATGGAGAACCTCATTGCTGGAGGACTGAGAACCTCTCTTGCAGTAGAAAATCAGGAGGACTCGGGTGCCTTGTAGGGAATACACAGTTCACCACAGGACTACATCCCAGGGGTGTTTTTTTGTTTGTTTTATTTTAGAAAATAAAAGATCAGTTTATGTGTACAACTGAGCTCTTCCTCCTCCTACACAACCCATTCTGTCCCAAATGGGTCATATTATATGGGCTCAGATGACCCAAGCAGATAGTTGACTTGGTTCAACATTATTTCATTATAACCATTTAAGTTACAGGAGAACTTTAGTGAAAAATAAAACTATGGTAAAGCAAATCCATTGCTCCATAGAAACGAAAGCTGACCCCATGCTCGCCTTTGTGCATGGGCTGGATAACAAACCCATTGTAAGATTAAAATGAAAAAAGAAGGAAAGCCAAAGCTTGTTTTGTTCATATAAACATGGGACTTTCGATTTATTTTTCACAGAGCTTTGACTGGGCAACAGAAGAAATGTGAGCTATCTCACAATGTTCCCTTGGCATAACATGGTGCTTTCAGTCTCATTATTATTGCATTATATGTAGCACATCTGTTACTGGTCAGGAGCCAAACTATTTAATTCTATTAGATACATCTATACAGCTAAGTGATAATCTACACCAGGTTTATGGAACAAGCACTTAATTCTTGGCAGGGAGCAGCTCAAGACTTGATACAAGAGCAACAGAATATATGCAGTGTAGTTGTAGATCAGTGTCAGAAACTGGCCAGAAATCATTTCTGCATTCTTCAGCATGCAGGCATTCCAGTGTGGGAAACTATTCATTCAATTTATTGTTCTAACATCTGTAAGTTATTGGACAGGGGGGAGGGGAGAGGGAGAAGAGGAAAACGCTCAGAGGGAAAAACGTTTACCTAACAAAATACTAACTCTTTCAGGGGGTTTCATGTCAGCACTCTCTAAATAATAGGAGCCTTTTAATGCACATGTGGTAGTATTTACTTTGTGGAGAGGTACACAGAATCCTGTCTTGTTCAGAAAGTTTTGTGCCCTGATGCTTCTCAGGCATATAGTTTTTGCTGCACGTATTTTGTCTTAATCCATCTTTTATCTCGCTGAACACAACTACCAAAACCAAAGTCACATCACATCGCCTCTGCTTGCAAGCACTCACAGCACAGGCTGAACCTCAGGATGCTGGGCTGAAAGAGAGACCTCAGCTCCTCAGCTGGTGTGAGACAGCTCTGCTCCCCTCCAAGGGCACACAGCAGCAGTTTGGATCCCGATGGTTTTTCCCTTCCCTCTCTACAAGACCCTTCCAGACTTTGGGAGGGAGAAGCATCAAGCCATGTGTCCTTCCCAGAAAGGCAAGTAAACATGGTTTTACCCCCATTTTGGGGAAGAGGAGGAAGGGCACTGGGAGGTGATGACTTGCTCAGGGTTGCACAGGATGTCTGCAGCAGAGCTGGAACGGGGGCCAACTCTCTGAACTGTCAACAGCACCTCTACCTTTATCCACCAGACCATCCTTCCTTCCTCTACACTGAAGAATTGAAACAATTCCGAAAAGAAAAAAAAAAAAAAAAAAAAAAAAGAGGGAGGGTCTCCACCTGCAGAGTTTTCTGACCTTCCACTGACAGGGCTTTTCTTCTCCCCCCCAACTTCTCCTGACCTTTTTTTTTTGTCTCTCAGTGGAAGTAATTGGATCTATTTCTGAAGGAAGTGATGTCAGGAGACCTGGGTGTTCCAGGAATAGTTATTTCCATATGATCTGAACAGGTTCTTACATACTGTGACACATACATTGTTGTAATTTAAACAGATCTGGTTCTTTGGACTGAAGGCCATTTATAAGAGTCTCCAGCTGGAGAGAAATTCATTTGCTCACAGCCTTTGGGGAGCAGCAACAGCATCCTTAACTCTCTGCTGTCTCCCCCAGCACCAGGCGTCTGAAATTTGCCTGAACTATCTTATCTTGAGCCTGACCCTATCCAGGTAAGAACACCTATTGATTTCAGAGGTCCTGCTCTGCTGTGGGTGAACATGGCTGAGCTCCACTGGGCATTGCAGTCAGCAGACTGGTAATACCAGAGAAATCAGTCCTGGTCGTCACCAGTGGTACTTGAGTTCTTATAAGAAAAACCCAGTCCTTGCACCTGAATTTACAAGCTGAATCCAGGAGGATAAAAACAGGGCTCTGAATGAAGGGAAGAGGCCGTAACACTGTACTATATTTAGGCTGTGAGCTCTGGGGACAAGTGCTGACTTTCTTTTTCCTGTGGAGTTGTACAGCATCTAATACTGTAGGGTCCTGGTTCATGACAGAGGTCTGACATACGACTATAGTGCCAAAATAATAGCATTAAATACCAGTAATAACATAATGAGGTAATAAATAGTAATAAAACCTTGGAGGGAGGCCAAGTAGAAGGGTCTTCAGAGGCTGTGCTGTGCCCTACTACTCTTGATCCTGAATTGTACATGGACTTCAACCCTAGGTGAACTGGAGAGGTGTCAATGAAGTAAGGCTCTTGCTTAATGTGGGTTTGCAGCACCTGGGGGTAGGATGACAAAGGAGAAAGGTCTGTGCCTTGCTTAGCCCTTACTCCTTTCCCTCCTGCCCAGAACAACATCCTTCTGGCCATCCAGACCAATGCCAGGTCTCATCACTGGTTTGGGGGCTTTCAGAGGTTGCTTTAAAGTCATCTCACAATTCAGCATTATACTTGCATTTCCCAAGTGCTCCCCAAGTCAGGGGTGCCCAAAGCAAAGCCAGTGACTGACTTAAGCTTATTAGGTCTCAAACACAGCCCTAGCCTGTCTTATCCCTCCAGCTGAAGGCTTTGGGCAGAGCCAATCAGTAGGAATCAGTCACTGCTGACAACAGCATTTTGTACCACATTTGTCAACACACGGACTTGTAAAAGTTAATTTTCCAGCACGTGGGTTTCTGTTCATTAAACAAATAACTCAGCCCCCACATGGCCTGGAGACACCCTTCAGGAGGGCTGACTCCAACTTCCAGTCAGGATCTTCAAGGTGAGCTTTGCTCTCTGAGGAGCAGGGAGCAGAGCAGGTGCATCCTTTATGCCATCCAGCCCTCTCCCACCACTGGCTCTCTGAGCCACTGTAGGGAGGGATTTATAAAGACTTCAGATACTTTCTTGAAAATAGGGAAGGAAAGAAACCCAAACGGGAAGAAAAGTCACATGTGGTTTTTACTGTTTATTTTCCATTAGCTTTGATTGTACTTTGTGATAGTGTCCACCAGTTACTGGTACACATGCTGAGCATACGTGCTGGTATCCAGAGGTTTAGCTGTGCATGGCAGCAGCTCTAGCATCACTCCCCTGCACACATGAGAGCCGCACAAATTAGCAGTAGTAGAAAAACCATGTTCAAAACGTTGAAGGCATTGCCAGCTACCCCACCAGAATCACTCTGTTGCTTTTCATGGTTTTCCTTCCTGCTCACAACTACTTAGCTATGCCAATGAAGCATCCTGGCATTGTGTTGCAAGATACGTTTTTACATTTAACAACTTTAAACTTTCCAAAATAAAGGATTTTTTAGTTTTGGTTCATTTGGTGTTGGTCCACATCATTTCAGCAAACCTGGTGAGATGCTGGCAGCACATGTATTGCTTACTAAAGTGAGGTGAATTCTGCAGGGAGGCAAAATCAGAAATTTATTACAAATCAACCATTTGGGAATGGTCCATGGTCTCCTGAAAGTCTGCTGTTCACCAGTTTAAAACTACTGATATGATAATACCAATTCCTGATGCTGGGCTTCAAAGAAAGGTTTCTCACTCACCCTTCTGTGAAATCTTCCTTTTCATGTTATTTGCTTAAACACTTGATAGGCAACTGTCATCCCTAGAAAATGCCAGCACACAAAAATATTCTGTCTAGTATTTTCCTGCCACTGTCACATCTTGCCATTGTCTAGAGTGGAGGACCAGGCCATGATATCAGAACATTATTATGAAAAGCTGAGTGACAGACATTTAATTTTCAGTGCTGCACATCAGATAGTTTTTCTTGCACTCTTCCCATGAGAGAGAAAATTACGTTAAGTGGAATACCCCAAAGAGAGTAGCTTGTTGTTACTTAAGATTAAGCCTGAAAAATGGATGGAGGCTCAAAGCTACAGGTATTTTACCTAGCAGAACACACCACGTTCCTGGAGCGATACATGGCACCTCGGCTGGGCTTTGGTACCATGAGAACTCCACGCTTGGGGAAGTTAAGGTATTTCTGTCATCCACTGTTGTCAGCTATAATCCACTGGGACCATTCATAGGAGTACAACCAGCCACTGTAAAAAAATGTTCATCTGTCCATCTACAAATAAAGGATCCAGTGTGCCTCAGTAAAATCAGCATGAAGCTGTGGAGGGAGCATGAGGACAGAAAAAGACAAGCAGAATAGCCCCTGGGACTGGTGCAGATCTGTTGATGGTTCACACTTCTTGCTGGAGAAACTCCTGGCTAGGGATATCTCAGTGGTCATGGTGTTGGACAGGGGTTTGAGAGGTTTGAGTTTATTTCCTGGTTTTCCATAACATTTCTGTGCTCCAATTCCCTACTTCTGAAAGCAAAGTTGGTAGGGGATTGCACTTCCTTCTTGAATGTGGTGAGAGCAATGGCCCTATAAATCCCACCTGGTTATAGGCTAGGTCATGCTGCACTGCCTTCTAGAGCCTACAAATTCTCCACATGCTGTATAAAATAACCATTAAATCATCTGTAATGCAGACAATTTAACTGTAATTCTATAAGGCGTGGATTGAGAATATGTAGCTAACAGAACTGGTTAGAAAATGTGGGAATCTTTTCAAGGAAAAATTTAAAATAACTTCTGCATTTATTTTTCTGAATTTGTTTGTTTGTTTTCAGTTAAGTAAACTTTTCTTTCTTCCTTTAAGCAGCTTTTATTCTCTCCTCCTTTCCTCTTTCCCACTTTGCCATTAGAAGAAGCGAAGGAAGGGAAGAAGGGTTTGCAAACTGACAGGAAAGAGTAAAACCCCTAAAATCTTCAAACCTTGCTGATTATTTTTTTGAGATCATTGGTCTTTTTTTTTGTTTCAAAAATGAAAATTGGTGTAAAATCCGTACATTTCTATTTCATTAAATGGGTTGTTCCTCACTGGGAAGTATGGCTGAATTGAAGAGGCTAAATATCCCATGGTCTTGTCTTCTTTATTTGCAGCTTGGGAAACTGAGGTGAAGCGCCAAAGTGTTGACCCCAAGGCCACAAAGTGGAGGCCAGTGTCAGAAGAGATATTTAGACCACAGGAATCTCTGGGCCCTCTCCCAGGTCCAGACCATCAGGGCTCACAAGGCAGCTACATGAGATCTACTGTAACACAACCACACTGTGCACAAGGAGAGCCCAGGGGGCTTCCCTCTCCCCTCCACGCAAAAAAAAAATGCCCCTACATCTCAAAATTATTTTCCTGAGACCCTTCTGCAGCAGTGTGGTGAGGGAGTACACAGTGCAGGGCTTGGTGGTAGGTGTAGGAGAGCAGGTAACGCTGGTCAGGATGCTGGCGCTGGGGACGGGTGATGGGTGAGGGGACGGGAGACCGGCGTGGGGCACGGCCAGGAGCACAGGGAAGGGCTGCTCACAGATCTACAGACGCTTGAATTAATTGGCTGCTGTTTACAGCTTGGGTTTATCGCTCAGCTTTTAATTAACTGTTTCCGGATTTAATCTCACAAATGTTCTGTCTTCGTCCTTGTTTAATCCGGCAGTCTAATGGCAAGCTTATTTATGCAGATCAATACTGTTTACAAACATGAAAGCCGCCTGTCGGTTTTTGAACTTTAGACGTGATGGCATTGGTTATCAATAGCTGAAGCAGCACCAGCAGGTGGCATGTCAATATGCAGACAGTCAATATTCATGGAGCAGCCAAGATTAAAACTTTTTTTTAGCAGGAGTGGGAGGGAGCTGCCTAAACTCCTCATCATATTCATACATGGAGGAATTACTACCCGCTCCCGCCCCTGTTTTCTCTTATTTAGTTGCAGCCATCCGAATGGAGTGCTAATGAGAATAATCAGGTTATTCAAGAACATGCATGGTGGTAGAGAAAATAAATGTTCCCACAATCTGTTCTGGACTGTTGCCCTCCCTGAGTCAGCTCACCTGCCAAGGTGTTTCCTTCTATTAAAATATTTTAGGTAGCAACAGGGAAGACCTGGCTTGCTCTCTAGTTTACCCTTGATTTAAACTGAAATTACTGAAGGTAATGGATCATTTCCACTTATTCTATTGACTTCAGTGAGCATGGAAGAACCACTCAGAAAACATTTCCTTGAAAATAAAGTATGAAAACCCAATGGCTAGTAATTTTTGGTGAGGGGATGAATGAAGGACAGATCCTGGTGCGAGCCTGCTCCTGCAACCTTGTCTCTCCTTGGACCTGCTCTTCTGCTTGTACCTTGAGCAGCTGTTGGCATAATCGTGAATGGAGAAAAGTGTTTTCCGCCTGAGTTGCACAGGTATGAATAACACAGGGGCCCAGTCCTTCAGGGACTGGCACGTGCTTATCTCGCTGCTCTAGATGTAGTCTCTGTTAAAGTCAGTGGCCCAGTTTTTAAAACGCTGGGTTAATCACGTGCAAATCTCTGAGCAAGCAGAGCTGAAGGTGTTAGTCACTAACTAGTCAGGGCTAGTGGGAGATTTTCTCAGGAAGAATTATAGGTATAAACGTGGAACACAGAGCCTCAGCCTGATTTTATACCATATAACCGTAACCTACCAAGGCAAATGAGATCAGGCTTGCCTGTGCCTACAATTTATTTGCAGAGTGCTCCCATCACGAGCTGCATTCAGGGACCAAGCCCCTGCTGTGCTGGGAATGGTACAAGCATAGCTAATTGTATGTTTGCTATAAACATGGCTCTTACACAGTTGTTACACCTTCCATAAATACATTTCTAATAATCAACAGACAATAGTATGGGCAAGCCAGAAGCATAACACAAAGAATAAGAATAAATTGCATTTAATTACAAGGAGAATCTAATTAAGCCTGATTTTTTTAGACCAGTGTTAGACTGGGAGTAACTTCATACACATTAATAGAGTTGTAACACATGTGACCCGTGGTATAATGACAATGACTACTCAGGGGTGGATTGTCAGATTGATGCACGGCATGACACTAACTCCGTTCCTTAATTTCAAAGGTGCAGAGTAGATCATTTCTATGCAGAACATAAGGGTTCCAATCCTCTCTTTACCTTTGTGCCTTGGCTTTATATTTTTGGCCATTTGCAGCATTTGCTGACATTTTCCAGTCTGTTTGTTCTAATACTCATTGTCGATTATGTAGCCAGGAACAAGCCTCTTGGGGCAATAGCCACAGTGTTTGCACTGGGGTCCCGTGGCCTCCATGCATTGAACACCCACTGTAGACTCCCAGGGGAATATTTTATTCTCTGGGTTCAGAGAGAATTTCATGACGGTTTAATTTTGACTCTTCCCAAATGACTCGTAAAAGGGGGAAAACAGGACATCAGGAAGGGGAAAATGTGGGGGCATTTCGGGAATGCCCGACCATCATCAGGCTTTGCAAAACCAAGCTGGTTTTCGAAGTGACTCACCCTTGTATACAGGCGGGCTGGTTAGAAGCTGCCGATTTGTTCTCTAGCAACTTGTGGCACACCGCAGCCTTTGTAAGGCTGGCAAAGTCGGAGCAGCTAATCAATTCTGCTTTATTCTCCTAGCCACAGACCCTCGCCTGCAAAGCGCAGCGCCAGTTTTAATAGTGACATCTTGAGCGCCTTTCAGAGTCTGCTTGAAAGCAAATATAGGCCTTTTAATAGGTTATTTTAATGCATTAAACTACGGAGAGAAGGAAGAGAAGGGGAAAAAAAATCCCTGGCACATACATCTCTGCAAAAGTTTCAGAGTCTGGAAGAATCTGATCCAGAAACAAAAGCCCTTTGAATCTCTCCCCTTCCCTGCTCCCCCATGCCTGTCTCCCCCTCCCCTTCCTTCCTTCACTTCTCCCTCCTCCCGCTGAGCAGTAACAGTGCCAACTTATCAGATACTTTTAGCTGCCAGCTTCCCAGATACTTTCCTTTGAATGTGACCTGGCAGCAGCTCGCTGCAACTTTTGAACTGCTATATATGTCATATGCTAAGAAGAAGAAGAAGAAGCAGCTGAAGTATAATGACTACTGGAATACGCGATTCAAGACAAAGTCAAAATGCTTTCAGTGGGGAGCGCGAGGCAATTTATTTTAACTCGTAAGGCAACTTTGCTATCCAACAGGAAAGGGGGTGGGGAAGCAAGCAGGATAATCGTCGTATTTTATCTTCACCTGAGGGCTGCACATCCATCGCCAGCACCACAAATTTCCCCTCCTAATAGCGCTGAGGTGCCTGTAAGAATTTGGGGTGAGGAGAGGGGGAGCAAGGCATGTGCCCAGCTGGTAGGGAGACAACCTGGGGGCACCACACGTCAAGGGGAGAAAGGGGAAACTGAGGCAGTCTGACTTGTGCTGCTGTAACAAGTCTGCAGCAGAAATAACACTAGGGATTAATCACCTGGCTCTCCACTTCCTGGGTCAGTGGAATCCCTCTGTTAAATCCAAACAACAATCCAAAATACACATGGAAACAGGCAAGTGTCTAAGCCTCCCATGGCAGTACCAGTTCAGGAAGAGGCTACTATAGGAGCGATGGTCATTCCAGGTTAATTGGACCTTTTTTTCTTTTCTTTGGAAATGTAAGGATTTTGACAAGTTGCTTTAAAATTGCACAAAACGGTTCTGGAGGGAAGCATCTAATTTAAAAAAACCCAAATCCCATCAACAAACAAATCCTTATTTCATTCAGAAGAAATAGTTCTGGTTTTTGAAGCAAAATAGATTTTCTTTTAGGAAGGGGGAAATGAATGGAGAAGTTTACAATGCTGAGAAATGGTGCAAAGCTGTATGGTTTATGAAAAAGGTGTTTCAAGCAATTAGGCATTTGGTTTTCAACTTTTGCCTGGAAGGAAATACTTGAATTCCCAAGTTTTTTTATTTCAGGACAGAGCCAATGCAGTTTTCACCCTCCGTGGGGCATTCTGCACAGTGGAAAAGCTGGTTCTTGAACAGCTCTAGCTCCAATACATTTAATTGCTGCAACGCCAGAGATCTTTCTGCATGTAGCTGCCAGTTGAGGCTGTTATTAAAGCAGTGGGAATGCTGAGACTAGGGGAAGGTGGTTCAAGATGTTTCCTCTAGCTCCTGGGTTGTATTGCTGCAGGAAGCCCCGGAGTGCTCCCTGCACCTCTGCGTACCCCTCCCTGAAACAGGTAGACTAGTAATTATTTGTTATAAAGTTTATTAGTGTCCTTGGCACTTTTCAGCAGACACAGATTAAGACCACCTTGGCTCCAAGGAGTTTGCTGGTACACTGCCACCCTCACCGGGGCTTGGCAGGAGACTTAATACAATAATTTCACAAAGCGCTTTGAGATCAGGGGATGAAAGCTGCTATAGAAGTGCAAAATATAATGATTAATTGCCTTTTCTTGGTGGGAAGTTGCTATCATCTCTTCACTTTCTATGACTGGCAAACCGGAGGAAGTATTTAACTTTTAAAAAAAACAACATCTTTACAAAGTAACAAATTAAGATGCAAATCTGGAGGGGATTTTTCCCTCTTCTTTTTTTCCTCTCTCTCTCTTTCTCTCTCTCTCTTTTTTTTTTTTTTTTTTTTGCTAATTGGCAGAAAATTAATGACTGTGTTTCTGACTGAGCAGATGCTCCCGTTAAAAAAGGCAGATTTGGAATTTCTCTAACCCTCCTTTTAAAAACACATCAAGAAGGCAGTAGCATGTGGCAGGTCAGAAATTAAGCGAAGGTAACTGTACAGATTGCAAAGAACACAAAGGGGGTTTTGTGTGTGTGTGAGTGAGTGAGTGAGTGGGGGGTGCTATTTTTCCCCCCATCGCTCCCTTTTGTTTTAACTTCCTTGCATCGGATTTTATGGGGGGTTTAGGGGTTTTTTTTGTTGTTGTTGTGGCGTTTTGGTTTTTTTTTAAAAAAACCCATATTCCACTGCAGCTCATAATTAGCAGCCAGGCCTCTGGGACCTAATTAACCAATTCAATTAACAAAAAAAGCATACAAGTCACCCTGACATTTGTCAGCCATTAGGAGGGATGTCAGGCTGGCAGGTTCTACCGACACATTAATGATGATTAGCTCATTTGCAGCTCACTTTTACCCCAGGTGTCCACCTGGAGAGACTGGCACGAAACACTCAGCAGACAGGGAGAGGGGCTAGGGCTGGGAAGAGCTTTACTGCAACTGTGGTGACCCTCAAAGGGAGTTTTGACCTTTTATTGAACGTATAATCAATAAGTTTTTTGCCTCAGTTAAGAGAAGCTGCTGTCCCCTCATCTGGCTCCTGCGCTTGGTAACCTTCAGAGGAGCGCTCGCCCAAAGAGCTGGGGGACTGGTGCTTGCCCCAGGGGCTGAAAACCCTTGTTTTTCAACTCCTTCGGTGGGAGAGAGGCCTTTAGAAACATTTTCCTTGTCGATAGCGCTGTTCGCTTGCTTACCGCAGCAGGGCTTCTTCACTTGGCTGGGGCTGTTTCTTAGTTCAAGCCAAGCTCTTTGTTCTCAGGATTGATTAACTACAGTACTCTATATAATATAGGCAGATATTTATATAGACATCGCTTCCGTTCCTGCCTCTGATCTCCCTTAATTTAACTCCATTTCCCCAGCAGCTCTGATTCAATAATAAGTGGCTGATTGTTACGGAAATGAAACCAAGAGAAATACCAGAAATACGCTTCCAGGATGGAGGGGTGTTTGACCCTTTGGTGTTTTTTGGTTTTTCTCTTTGTTTGTGCCCAGCACCTGAGAGCAACTTTCCTTTCCCGCCTGGGTGGTTGATTCTGGGTCACCTAAGAATTCTGGGAGCTCTTGCTTTCCAGGGAAGAGCTGAATTTAGCTCCCATTGAGGTCACTGCCCAGAAAAGCTCCCTTAGCATGGTGGGGCAAAAGCATCACTGAGATTTGCTCCTGGGAGGACAGTCATGGGGCTGGCCAAGGTTCATGGGCAGCCCTCTTGCCCCATGAAGGCTGAAAGGGTATTTTGGGTGAGTGAAGTGGTGCACAGTGATGGGAACACACCTCCACCATGGTGCAGTAGTCAGTCCACCCCATGCTGGACCTGCAGGGATGCTGCCAGCACGCTGCTTCACCCTGCTCAGCCATCCTGCCTTTGCCCCAGCCAGTCCAGTCCTGGCTAGGTGCTCACTGTGTTGTGTGACACAAAATGAGAATAAACACACAGAGCAGTCACCAGGAGCCTCCGTGGGGTCATTTGCAGCTCCCCTCTTGTTCAGACCCAACCAACCATACTTTTGCAGGAGGCCAGAGTGTATCTGTTTCCTTCTTATTGCTTCGTATTCTTGTCCATTGCACTGCTGGCCAGCCCCAGCCAAGAGCAGAGCACTAACAGTTATCAAGGAGCAGATTTCTTCCTTCACTTTGTTGTTTTGGGAGTTTCCTACGGGCAGGATGAACTCCTCACATCCAGAGGTAGTGACAGCAAAGTGCAAAACCCAGGTGTACCATCTCTGAGCAGGGGAGAAAGCCCAGCAAGCAGTTCAAAGGCAATCGGGTGCTTTCCTTAATTTCAATTAAATCCTAACTGCACCTTCACATTGACTAATCACCAAGGGGCTGATTCAGCTCCTTCTGCAAAACAGGACCTGTATCAATAGCCAGAGCCAAACACTCCTTCCTGGAAATCTGCAGTGCACAATAGTAAATACAGAGAACCGGGACTATTCATGTATTAACAATGCAGCGGCAGCAGCCCTTTATTGTCACACACATTGTTAAACCCACAAAGAGCAACTGGTAGGTTAAATCTATTTTAGCTGGGAAAGCTTGACAAAAATCCTTGCCACCAAGCATTTGATACTGATCACAGTGTCACATCAGGGAACAGCAAGCTCAAAAGAACGAGTCATTTTTTTTATTTCTGAACTTTAGAGGCAACGGCCTCTCCTCTTCGCTGGCTCCCCAGGTCTTAGTCCTCTTAGTAGGAGGTGGACTTTTTTTTTTTCCCCTTCATGCCACTCAATAAGAACAAATTCGGCGGGGGGG
>NW_020799105.1:17023393-17167353 GCF_003259725.1 Athene cunicularia
CCATCTCAAATAATACTTATTTTCATGGCTTTACAGGCAGATTCTATAAAGGTCTGTTAAAAACCAAAAAACAAACAACAACTTTGGGCCTTGAGAAGAACAAACCTTCTATAAAGAAGATAGGAAGAAATTAAGAAATTCTTATACACCTTCATTTGTCCCCATTGGAGGCATCACTGAACACTGCCAGGACGGTCTGGTGGGACAAGGGGACATTAGTGGTACCCAACTCAGTTGCCAGGTAGGATATTACTCTTTTTATTCAGATGATGACAATGAGTGACTCCCTAAAAGGGCAATTCAAAGCTTCCAAAGTAGGATTGCATATTGATTTTATAACTCATGCATTGGTTTTATAGGGACCTTGATGATAGCTCTATAAATGTAGATGCTTTTCATATTAAAGTGCTCCTCTTAAATTTTACAAGTGGACTTTCCTGTTAGTAGAAATTATGAGTCACTGTGAGGATAAGGTCCAGGTTTCTCAGCGGAAGACATCACCATTTTCTATAACCCCTCATGCCCCACAGTAGCAGGATCAGCACCGGGTAAGAAATTACATGTTCTGTATTTGCTGGGAAGAGTGGATGACATTGGGTCCCTGCAAATCCTCTGTGTATACATGGGTGAAGAGGGGTCTGCATTAAAGTCTTTGGATGTAAAAGGACCTTAGAAATTACTAACAGACAGGATATTGAACTACCCACCAGAGGTCATCATGGCTGGTGTGACATGCAAGAAAACCTGGGATTAATGAACATACAAGCTAAACCAAACTTCTCATCCCAGAGCACTCCAAAAGGATTTTTCAAAAAAACAAACAAACAAAAAAAGGCAAGATCTGTTTCAAAATCAGGGCTGCATTAACCTTAATGCATTAGCCCTGAGACCTGTCCAAGCACCATCTTGCAAGATAACATCACATTAACAGTCTCAGCCTCTTCCTTTCCCACCTGCATCTTTTCAGTTCATTGCGCCATGCCTGATAAGAGCATGTTGGGTGATAGAGCAGCGTCGCTCTGTCACACTGCCAGCATGGGGAGGCTGGGACCAGACCATGGCCTGTCTCTGAGTCTCTAGGATCCCCCCAAAAGGACAATTCCGTAGCACATTGCAAACCACACACAGAAAGACAAAGTTGTCTGCTGTTTTGCCACATTTCCTCTTCTTGGTTCACCCTGCTGCATTTATGCTCTGAGGACTTCCATGCTGACACCAAGCTCCAAATAAGCATCACCCACCCCAGCTCGAATGTCGGATGCCTTAGAGCTACCCCAGGGCCAAGGGGAAACAGTGACTGTGCCTTGATCCTGCTGCCGGAGGCTGAAACTCGGATGTGGTCCCTATTCTGTGCTTCTCTGTGGTATCATCACTCTGCTGTGAACCTTATGGCTCAATTTTATGGATGAATTTTATGCCATTGAAAGCCAGCCAGCCAGTGCAGAGAGGCTGTTAGCTCAGCCATAGCAGGAGTATCTGAAAACACTGACATCTTGTGACAGTTTGGAGTGAGATGACAACAGAAAAGAGCTGCAGAGCCTGCAGGGTGTCCATGCCTCTTTAAGGACTGGAGATTTTAAAGAGGCTTTTACATATTATTGCTATTTCTCACATGCCTTCAGCACCACAGCCCATTTCTGGGCCCTGCTGCTGCCAGTGTGAGCAGGTCCACATGGTCATCTGAGTGCATTTAAGCCCATTTAAGCCCCGGTTTCTGCCCACCTTGCTGCTGATCCATACTGTTACTCTTCAAACGAAGGTATGACAGTCTAAGGCTTGATATAGCGTCCGAGCAAAGAAATTCCTCCAGAAAAAGCTTGAGGTCCTGTCTACATGAAGTGTGCATGAATGACAGAAAATCTCAGACAGAGGAAAGGTGAGGGTCAGATTTCTTCAAGGCTCATGCTCAGCTGTAGCTGTGTGAATGTTCCTCTTCCATCCCAGCGCAAAGTCAGAATGGCTTGTTCACCCCTGTTCGGCTAGGAAATATGCAGCCAGGGATGGCTGTCATGCTGAGGTGATGGGGGGTCAGGCAGGTGAGGGGAGTGTGCATGGGCTGCCTGATCCCTTTGCCTGCAGCTGTCCTCCATCCCGTGACACCCACCCTGCAACCCTGCACCCACACACACCTTCCTGCACCAATGTCTTTGTGTGCCAGCAAGGCACCAGCCCCCCTGCCCTGCTGCGGGGACAGTCCCCTTCCCACCCCCTCCCATACAGCCTCTTCTGGCCCCCACAGCCCCCTCCCCAGCTGGTGATGGCTCCCAGCAGCATCAGGATTTTCTGGGCACCTCCAGGAGCAGTGCAGGTGACAAACCCCATGCCCAAAAGCTTCGCAGAGCAGGGCAGCAGCCCCACATGAATAAAACATCTCTGTGTCACAGAAAATTGTTTTTAACCTCTTTAATGCCTCCAGTGCAGGAAACATCTGGCTTCCGCTGAAGTGAATATTTACTGCCGTCGGTGCGGGAAGGGGGGCAGCACCGTGGTACATGTTACTGTATCCTCACCCAAACATTCATCACTGCTCAAAGGGTCAGTTGAGCAGCCGCCCTCCAAACTACTGCAGAAAGGAAAGGTGCTGTTGGGAGAAGCCACACAAAGTCCAGACACCCGGATCAGCCATCAGCATCTCCAAGTGCTCCTCTTGTGTTCAGTCTTTGCTCTTGGTTAGCACTTGAATTTTGAGGGTTTATTTACAAAAATTTTTAAGCCTCTGCCACACAAACCAAGATGACCCTTTCTCCCCCAGGTAGCTTTTCATTCCACATGGGAGTTCAGTCTCAATGAACTGTGGGACTGCCAGCCCCAAATGTTTAAATTCCAGAGTCAGGGGATTTGCTTTAAAATTATAACATGAAAAAGGAAATGAAGGTGTTTATTTACTTAGCTGTTTGCCTAGGTCGTTTGAGGAGTGAATACCGTGTTTTCAAACTTTACTGGCAACCACTGTGAGTGATTCTTTTTTTTGAAAATAAATGTCAAGATTTTCATATGTTCACATGACTCCCAGAGCTGGCACTTTAAAGAACATGATCCAAGACTCAAGATAAAGTTGTGAAAGCTGATATTGTTTGGGACTCAATTTGAAAGCTGATTCTTAACTTACCTACACAGTAGAAAAACAATAAAAATAATATGATTATAAGACATCAGTTATTCCCCCCTTAGCAGCTATAGAAATGTCATTAAAAATAGGAATCTTACTTAATTAGTTCAATTCCTCCTCATTTGCAGGAATATGTCATAAGGAGCATCAAATAAATAGATGCTGAAAATTATGAGAAACAACATAAAAGATTTGCTGTGAAAATTCAAAATAAAAAGAAGTTGCTATATTTTGAAAAGATATAGCTGTATGCTGGTTGAGAAACCAGTCAGCATTTTCCAACTACTTTTATTAAAGAGAAACCAGACTGTTTTCAAATTTCTTTCTTTGAAAGAACCTGAGGTGTTACGAATACTCTGCTAAGCAGAGTCCAGGTAAGGCTGATGAACTGCTTTAACCAGCCTCTGTTTCCAAAATTAAAGTTCTGTGGGCAGAAGAGGTCGTCAGGGTGGCTTGCTTTTTCCCTATTGAAGTCGTGTTTGGGCTTCACAGATTTTAAAGCCAGAAGGGACTATTATGATTCCCTTGCCTGACCTCCTGCATAACACAGACTGCAGAACCTCACCCAATAATTTTCGCATCAAACCCATAACTTCTGTTTGATCTAGAGCATATCTTTTACATCAAGACTGGATATCTTCTTAAAGACTTCAAAAGTGATGGGGAATCTACCAAGCTCCTAGATAAGATAGTTTGAATTTGTCTAACTTCAGCTTTCAATCACTGGATCTCATTATGCCTTTTTCTGCTAGATTAAAGACCCTTCTTCCATCAGAAATCTCTTCCCCATGTAGGTACTTGAAGACCTTGAGAGGGTGATAAGAGAGGACGATATTTCTTGAATGGGTGAAGAGAATGTGTCATCTTAACAAAGATCAAAACTTATCCATGGATATTCTTTATTTTCCCCCCAGTTTAAAGCTGGTAAAAGGTGAAACCAGTAGACTACTCTGGTGAGTAAAGATTACTCCCAAGAATAAGGGCTACAACATCAGGTTCCAACTCACTCATTGTAAGGTGTATTATTATGGATTTGAAAATATCTGTCAATTAAATTCCACTTCATTTTGCCAGGTAGCAACATTATATAGTAGGATGCACCATCTGCCCACATGATCAGAGATTGTGTATTTAACAGGCATTTAGAGTTTTAATCCACTCAGGAATGATTCATTTCGTAATTTTTTATCCCTTCCTTTCTAAACACAAGTACAAGAATAGCTTCACCTCAGGCTACGTCTGTTTTAGAAATGCTTACCACAGTCCCAGAAAAAACAGTCTAATTTTTTGTATGAATCTACATAAAGGGCTAATTTTTGCTGTAGGCTAATTGTTAAATTACATAGACATTTCTTTAAAAAACCCCAAAACACAACAAAATGCAGCACTTCCATTCCCAAACCTCTTTCCTGGCCATCTAAAACAGTCTTATTGTTGGAAAATGGGAGGGGGGAAATGAAGCAGAAGAAACAAGTATTTGCATGAAGGTCAGTGTCTCCACTGCATGGAAGCCCGTCCCCTGCCCCTCCTTTGGGCTGCTGGCAAGAAGCCGCAGTAATTATTTGGCTAAGGAGCTTACAGGTACACTGCACTACATTGTGCATTGTTTATCCAAGGTGGATATTGCCATAAAGTGTATTTAGCTGGAATGCCCCACACCTTTGCATGGATGAACAAAGGAGATTATTAATGATTAGTGGTAAGCTGCATGCTCCCGGGATTCACATTATAAACTGTCCTGCATCCTTTTTGACAGGACACACCACTCACTTCCACACACACTGGCTGACTTGAAGTGCCTGGAAACATTATTCTGTTCAACACCGATGTCATTGACTTTTCTTAATATGTCCTCATCTTGAGCTGTGTACATTGCTGTCCATCTTTTCCTCCTCCTTTTCATTTCAGTGGAATTGTGTTTGCATTTAGTATTTGAAATGCTGGGGTTTCAACCCCAAGCCCCAAGTTAAGGTTGACATCTGGGTGATTCCCACAGCCCTTCCCAAAGAGGGGGTGAGTTTGCCTTTAGGCTTCCCTCCAGGGTGGGGCCGGCCTGGCAGACAGAGCCATTGGGTAAATGACCCCAGGGGTCTGCATTCAGTAACCCAAGGGCAGGTGTCCCACTTGGGGATAAAAGCTGGGACCCCTTGCAGGAGGGGCAGTGTCTGTCTGTGAGGTGGATGCCCTGTGCAGAGTTCCCTGTTGGGGAAGGACCTCCTGCCTCCCTGGGACTGGGCTCCACTCAGCTCTGGCTTTTGTAAACGTGGGCTGTGTAGAGATTCAGTATGTGGCTTGCTTGGTCTGATGTGTTTGGTTTGTTGACTAGGTTGTCTCCCGTCCCTTCTATGGGAGACTGCATGTCACCATTTATTCCACCCATTGTTGGTTGTGTGGTGTCGTTGTTGGGGTCAGTGGGATTGATGTCGATTATGTATAATCTGACTGACTTGTTTGTATCCCCAGGGCTCACCCATGTACTGACCCTTTTGTATCAAATAAATTTGGTTATTGGTTCATCTTTATGCTGGCTGTGTCCTTTATGCTAGGCCTGATAATTGGCAAAACAGTATTGAGGAGCACACATGGGCTCATATCTGCCATGCACCTAGAAATCTACATTTGTGCACCTGAATTACACACTGCCAAAGGTGCAGCTGCTCTGGGGCACAGTGGTAGTCATGAATACCAGACTGCAAAAGCTCTAACCACCCTGAGTGGCTGCCTGGGAAATGCTGCCTGTGATGGTGCAATGTTCTCCCCTTCCCTGGCAGGGCACAAAGGCAGAGACTAAGCACTGTGTCCATGACCCACTGGGCATCTGGGCCAGAGCCGAAGGCTTACAAGCTCATATCTGGTGCCTGTCCAGCATCGTGTCTTTCCAAAGGAAATGTCAAACTGCATGTTAACAATGGCTTTAAGATTAAGGAGATTGTGGGAGTTTTTTATAACTTCATTAGATAATTAAAATTTGACAGCCAAAAGTGGTAATGAGCATGAGCCAGGGTCTCTGCAGGATCAAATCATCAAAACAGAAGATAAATATGACAACAAGAACAAGCCTTGCCCAGAGTAAACCATTTCTTATGACTGAAAAAGTCATCTTTTAACATTGTTTCACTTCTTCTCATTGTGTGTATATTAGGGATAAGGATGGAAATAGCTAATGGTATTTTTGGCCCAGCTCAGTGATGTTTTGGATAAAGATCAAATTCTGGATGTTTCAGCAGAATGGGCTTTATCAACACTGTGAGGTGATCCAGCCTCTCCTGTGTGTTTAGCCACAGGCTTGTTGGGCAGTGGAGGTCTGGCATTCAGCCAGTGTCATCCAAGGAACTGAAAGGATCTGAAGAAACTGGCATGGTTACGTGCATATGGACGGGTCTCTTTTAATAAAAGAGGCAAAGCACACAGTTTACCTTCTGGAGCCAGCATCTGCCAACATAAACTAAACTTTCCAGTGCTCAGCTGGGAATTAGCCCACAAGACCCAGTTTCAAAGGCACTGCAGGGTCAGGATCTAAATGAGCCCCAGCTCAGCCCTAGACTGCAAGCATGGAGCAGAAGAAGGGGCTGTTTGCTTCTTAACACACTGCATGACCCTTCTCCATGCTGGCTGGCCACGTTGTACCGTACTTCAGTCACAAATATGTTTAAACAGCTCTTTAGCCCGATTAAGCACCACTGTCTTTGGTCATACCCAGGCTCTCTTCAGCAAGGAATATTAAACTGACATTGGGTAAATACACTTTTTAAGTAAAGGCTCTTGTAAAGGCCAATTATCATCCCAAGATGTTGCGTCAGCTCCCCATGGACACTGCAGCCTGTCTCCTCACGCACAGGTGACAGCTAATGTTGCTTAAAAAGATGAAAAACCTATTTGAAAACAGGTTTCTTTGCACCTGCCAGAGGGTGTTTTGTTGAATACGTTTGTGTAAGTATGAGATTACTTCTTTTTACAAAGAAAAGATTTGCCATACACCCTCACTCCAAATGACTGAGCACACCTGTGGGGGTGCAGGGTACATATATAATATCTTCTTACATTGCCTCCACTGCCACTATTTCTAAACAGGAAGCATTGATTTCCATTGACAAGTAAAAGCAGTCAATGTAGTTTTCTCCACTTCGTGCTCCACAGTTTCCCAGTCCTTACATTATTAATCTTCACAGATGAAATCAAGAAGTCCTTACATCATATAATACTGACCCAAAATTCAACATGCTATTCTGTGCAGATGGCTAGTACACCAAGAACTTTATAACAAATGAGATATCACCAGATATTGTCTCTACTGGATGATGCTTCAGTAGCTACCAGAAATCTGCATAATGACCTTTCATCATTAGAAATACTAAACTGGGACCGGACTGAACGGTGGTATTAGGACAGGCCAGAGCACTGAATTAAAGAGCAGCCACTATTCACATCATCCTCTAATTCATGCTTTTATTCAGACTCACATAAAAGGCCATCCTGCATGTTTCCAACTCCTCATCTGGTCTCTCCTATGTTATTTACTAAGTCACTTCTCCACAGGGCCTGTCCTCCAGAATCAGAAGGAGCATTCCTCAAGGTGACAGAGCTGCACAGACAGGTAACTGAGAAGCCTAGAGTTTGAAAATTAAATGAAAAATCCTATGCACCAGAAAGGGGCCGTTTTTTTCTCTCCCACTAGGCTAGCAGAACTTCTACTTGTCAATGAAATGGAAAATTTAAATATTTTAGCCAAAATTCAAAATAATTTGTAAGAAAAGTGTCATTCCTCTTGGGAACCATATTTAAGGTTTCTAGTACCTAAAAAAAAAAATGGTATCACTTTACTATCTTCTGGACTAGGTGATCTAGCAAAGGCCACATTCTTTGCTCAGTTATTTTTTTTTCTGTTAAAAATGTACAGATCTGAAATGTCAGTAACATACATATTTTGATTTGCCTTCTGCAGCAGGACTTCTTAGTGAGAAAAACATTGACTTCTTGATCAAAACTTGAAAATAAGAGTAGATGAAAGAATTACTGTATGGTTTTTGAAAGCAGATGCAAGCTTACTGCACCCAGGCTTTAAGCTAAGTAAAAAATATGTGTTAGTAGTATCACCACCTCTGCACTCAGTTCTTGTGTGCCTGCAAATTTCTAAGAGACAAGCCTTTATCACAGAATTGGGACAGGATGGAGATAGAAAAGATTGTTCCCCAGCAGTATAACACACATAGCATGAAGCAAACAGAAATGATCAAAGACAAATGATGAGCAGAAGAGGGAAAGAGACAACTACAGCTGATTCCCCATAGTTATCTCCTCATGCACCGTCAGTCAGTGGTCTGACACAAACCCCACCTGGGATGGATCCCACCCTCAGGCAGGTGCTGCTCACCTAGGATGAGGCACAGCTCTGGAGAAGGCATATAGGAGAGTCTGGGAGGAAGCTGAATCACTGCTGGAGAAAGGCTTCAGAGTGCATCACTTCTGAGGGTGCGAAACTTTAGGCTCAGTAGTTGGGGATTTTGCTGAAATCCTGCTAGGCTGGATCCTGAGCTGAGATCTTGCCCCTAACAAGGCAAGGAAGGGGAGTTCCCCAGATTAAATTCTAGCATGTGCTCTACTGAAGATTATGCTTTCTATTTCTTGTGTTGAACTTGGTTGTTCTGTTGTTCCTGCTACACAGCAAAGCCTTGCAAAGGGCCTTAGAGTAGAGCAGCCATGGTACTCTCTGCCCTGAGCTGGTAGCCTTTGTGTGACTGTAGTAGACCGTTGCTGTCTACCACAACTGCAGGAGGTATCAATGCAAGCGTAGAGACATGCAATCATCGCTGATGCTTTTAGTAATCAGCCTGGCAACCCCATTACCATTCTCTGGGGTGCTGGACTTCCCTCCCCTTGCACAGAGCAACATTGTGTTGATGAAAGCAACTGTTCTGCATGTGTCTGTGCTAACAGAAGTCAGCCTGCTGATTATGCCCAAGTTGAGCACTGTCTATCCTGCAGCCCGCTAGTACACTGGCATCCTGGCTCAGCCCTGTGTCTTTTCCAGTGGCTGGCTGTTGGTAGGGGTTTCTCATGGTGGCTCCCACTTCAGCTCAACACAGACCTGCTCCATCACATCCGTGATGGGGTTTACAGCTATAGAAATGGGTGGGGAGCCAACAATAAGCAACACAATGGCTTAATTAGTTCCCACTGGCACAGTAGCAACCTGAGCACAACTAGGAAGGTGGCACCTGGGTGACTGTCACACAGCCTCTCTGTTCTCCTCAAAGCCTCCTCTAAAGGGTTGGGCTCCTCACTGTGTTCCCCTCGGAGGCACTCTGCACAGCTGCCAGAAATCTTCCCGACCCCTGATGCTGTTACCTAGCTTGCTTTACCTGTATATGAAATGCAGTGAGCAAAAGCAGCAACACACTTCACAGACAAGCTGCGAGACCTCCTTAATGAATGTGCACGAAGGACCCAGGGTGGATAAATGCAAAAGAATAAATAAATAAAAACATGCAGTCTCAGAGCACTGCTAAAGGAAGCTGAGCATGTGATGAAAACAGCTTTTAATAGATCCTGACCAAACCTCCCTATGTTGCAGGCCTGTGAGCAAAACCCAGTCTGCCTTATGCAGTGTGTGAGGAGACTTGGAGAGACAATTAAACCTGTAAAGAAATTACAATTTTTCTTTTTTTTTTCTTTTTTTTTAAGCATTAAGTTTTTAGGATGTGTAATCCTAGGCACATCTGAGGTCTACAACACCTGTGCTGTGGTTTGGTGATCTAGTCCTGATGTCCTGGGTGGTAACAAAATATTTGCAAAGACAAATGTGAGCTGAAGCCGCTCCAGGCTCCCTATACCAGCTCTGTGGACAAAAAAAAAAAAAAAAAAAAAAAAAAAAAAAAAAAAAAAAAAAAAACTGACCCAACTAAACTAAATGTGGCAACTGAGCAGAAGCACCTCTGCCTGAGCCTGTGCATATATGAGTTAGTCTGTGTGCTTTAAGAGCCAAATTAACAGGGGTTTGTGGTCAATGTTCTCCTGACAACTCAGGTGAATTTTATTCCACGCTTTCAGCTGCTCCAGTGAATTTTATGCAGCTCTCCAGAGACGCTCAGGCTCAGAGAGCCGTTTCCAAAAATGTCTTTGCACTGTTACATCCCTCGCCTTGTCAAACTTCCACTGCTCTTGTTCCCATCTCTTTTAAATGGGAATTTGCTGTTCATTTTTGTGTTTTACTGACTGTGCATAGCCAAAAGTTTTTCTTCCCATCATCCCTGAAAGAACAGTGAAGTTAAACCACTTCCCTTTGACAAAAGGAGAGGGGCACAGAGACTTAGAAATCCCCTGAAAGGAGAGAATAAACTGTCAGGACAAGTCTGTGGGAAGCTGGTGCGATGGGTGGCTGCGGGGTGAGATGTCCCTCCAGGTCAGCATCCACCACGTTGCCTCTGAGGGATGGGGCATGATTTCCTATAAAATGTAGGGTTTGGGCAATGGTGGGAGAACAAGTAGTACCAAAGAGAGGGCGTGGGGTTTGTTTTGCGGCTTTTTTGTTGGTATTGTTCCCCTGGCCCCATCACATATAGAATTTGAAGCCCAAAACAGAGGCTGGCAGAGCAGGGGTCTGCCTGGAGGTCCTGCTCTTTCCAGGAGGTGCTGGATCTATCTCCCTGAACATTGTAAGCATAGCAGTTGCTCAGGCTGGTCTCCGCTCCTAACACGCTCACCCCACCAGGGCAGGTTTGTTTCCCACTGGTCCCTCCTGGCTTCACCTGTGAGCCATGGTGAGAATTAATGCCACGTGTAGTGGTGGGGACACACCACACGTGCCTGCCTGCCCACGGGGGCCCAGTGACCCTGCGGTGACAGGGGGCTGCTGGGTGCTCCTGACCCAGGGAGGATTTTAATGACTGATCCAGAGGCAAAAGGCTCAGTATCCTGTTACTAATCCTGTCATCCATCCAGATCCCTGTCTCTTCCCTCTCTTTTTTTTTTTTTCTTAAAGGGCATTTGCTGCACCAGCTGCCAGAATATCTCAATTGTATCATGTCAACAGATCCATCTCAGCCTGATGTTTTATGCTAGGAAAGGCTGAGCTTAACTCTTCCATTAAACAATTAAAGCCATGCGCACCAAACTCGAAACAGGCTCTGTTATAAGAGAACAATAAATATTGATGACTTGAGGCGTCTGGCTTTTATGACGTTTGATGACAACTGGTATCACTTACAAAAATTACATCATAAAGAAAAAGCAATGAAATTGCATGTCATCAGACAACATTAAATGTCAGTAGAAATATGTTTATCCTTTGTTTTCAGATCCAAATTCAGTTCTAACATTTAAGTGAAATCTAGGGCCGTTCTGATATTTATCAAGCACCATTACAAAAAGCCCTGGGGTATTTTTGTTTGCTAACTTGCTCATTGCCAAGGGTGGTGTGTTGTTTATGTTCCTGTTCTTTCAAGCCAATTTATGCCTAGTAGAGCATCCTCTGAATTGAACCATCCCCTTCCTCTTTACCCCACCCACCTTATTTTTGTCTGTTCTCATCCTCTGGAGGAATCATGAGCTGCCAGCTTGTTGAAAACCTCAGGGTAATCAATGGCAATACTGGGCCTGGGGATGAGATTCACAGAGGTCTGGTATTAGCAATAAACCATGGGTTTATTGAAGATGTTTGGAGATGAAAACACTTTGTCTCCTGTTTTTTCCTAAGCTAAATAAAATTAGGACCGTCTGGACCACTGCACCACAGTTCTGTGGTTCAAACAAAACAAACCCTCCCTCTGGATGTGAACCTCATGATCCTATATATAGCCAAAGATATTAAAATAAATGCTATTATTAAGCAATGGTAAATTTTTCAGCTATTCTGAGTGCTTTAATATCTATTGCTATATACATTTAGAAAACAAACGCAAACAGAGAAGCCTTAAAATATGTCTTAGTCATGAGGTCCTTTTGCTGGCCAAATTCTAAAAATGTTTCCTCAGCTTTGCACAAAATGATGGATCACATGAGAAATCTGGCCCAGAGTTCATTACAATGTTTGTCAGGTTTCACTTTTGATAACTGAGACAAGTGTAAAAAGTTACTATTTGGGGAGGAATAGGTGGAAGAAAGTAGAAACAGCACTCAGCGAGCATCTGGCAGGGTATAAGTGTCATCTCTATTTGAAACAGCACCCAGCAATGTTCAGCACATCTTACAGCAACATACATGTCTATGGCATCTGAAAATGAGCGAGCCGTTTCAGCAGAAGACGTTACTTTCTTTATTACCCATGTCCCCTGATGTCTAAAGTGGGGGAATAAAAAAACAACAAACCTGCTCAAGTTTTTTGTCTCAACCATACTAGATTAATGTGTTTCCAATTCTCCTGTAGCCTATATGCAAAAGATACAGTTGCCCACTGTGCATCTCCAAGGTAAACGGTACTCTGAACTTCAGTGTCTTTTCAGACATCAGCCAGAACTCTGGATTTAAGTACTCGGAAGACTGGGCAAACCTCTCTGTGTCTTTATTATAAATTAAGCCCACTGAAGGTTTCAGTGTTTTTCTTTTAGATGTCTGCTAGAAAGGTCAGGGGAGTTGTTTTCGACTCTGGGGGATCTAAACCCAGGCAATTAAACTATGCAAAAAGTGCATTTCTGGAACAATTTCTCAGTAAAAGTTTCAGTCAGGATTTTACTTGTTGAGTTTTTGGCTCATCCCTGATGAGCCAAAAGAGGAAGGGAGAAATGTATTGTTTTATTCTCGTGATTCTCGTGAATGGTGCACAGACTGTCAGCTCATGGGAGCTGAATAATCATTGCTGGGTGTTAGGTCTCTCATTTTCTATTTTAAAGCAAGACAGGGGCAGCTGCAGTTGTTTTACACTAAGGAATTTCAAAGAATCAGCATATGCTTTTTCTTGTGGTTGAAATGCTTAAAGTATTCCTGTTCCTAAAGTAAGCTGAATTTACACACATCTATATGTATATATAAACAAACACACACTAAGGCTCTAAATCTGCTGGGGAAAAAAATTGTAGTAGTCGAAGTAGGAATACATCCAAGTTATTCTGGGGGACTATGAAAGCATCAAAAAGTAAATACAACCTATTTAAAAAAATAACAAAATTCAGGCATTCACAAGGACTGGAAGATATTCCGTTGGCTTTGCTCATTTGCATGTCAATGCCACAATGCCATGCCAGCGCAGAGCTGCTTCATAGCAGCACTGGTGTCTAAGCCCAAGGGAACAATGTAAGAGGTCATATCAGCACATTTGTAGGTTCACTGATTTCTTTTCAGTGTGCTCTGGAAAACAAAACAAAATTGGAGAGACAGGAGCTGTATCCTACACAGTGATTTGTCACTGACCTTTGAGGTCCTCAGCACAAGCATGGTGGCTGGTTTTCCAGCCCCACATGCTTTACATTGCACAGCGTGGTGGAAGGAGAAACCCTTGAATGCTGCCATGGACTCTGCTGTTGTAATACATTGCTGTAGCTTCACGGTTAGCACAGCACCTATCTAGGTGTGCTCTGACTACCAGCTTTTCCATGCCTGAATTTAAAGGTCAGGGTATCTTTGGCTGAAATAGGAACAGCCAGCTTGAATTATCACTCTGTCAACTTCTGTAAAGCCTTTTATCTGAATGTTCCAGAGTATTTTATGGATGTTAAAAGGCAAATTTGGCTCTGTTACACATACACAGGCTTCCTTCAAGGAAGATATATTTGTGGCTCTGATTTGAACGAAGTAACAAAGGTTTTTTTGTACTATCAGATAAGGAAATGCTCTTAGGAGGAGCAGCCTCCAGCAGCTCTGTGACATGGAAAGCAAAGTATACAGATCTGTAGGGTGAGAAATAGGAAAGGTACAGTGTGTAGATGGGAAGGGTAAGTAAGCCTGACAAGAAGTTCCTGCTTCAGTAGTTACATACGGTGCAGTACTCTTCAGAAATACTCACTGCTCTTTACAGGTTGCCTCAGCACTTGCCACTGGCTCATGAACACAGCCCTGATTTTGTGGTGAGTAGTGTTTCCTGTAGGCTTAACTCTGGGCTACTGCCTTCATTAGATCATAGAATCATAGAATTATTTAGGTTGGAAAAGACCCTTAAGATCACTGAATCCAGCCATTGATGGTCAAAAATTTAGAAGCTGCAGCTCCAAGACACAATTTTCTTTGCGGAGCTAGCTCCAGGTTGTCTCACCATGCATAAGATGACTGCTTAAGCAAGTCCAGCTGTTGTCAGAGGGTAAACACGAATAGCTACTCTGAATTAGCCATCTCACTGCAGCTACACTAAATCTATTTATTCATTTTTTAAATGCCTTGGAACTAGGACCCCACCATGCAGTAGTACCAAAGCAACAACAGGAGACCAGTGGACAAATCCTAAATTGCGAAAACTAAATATAAATTCATCAGCTGGGGGATACTGGGAGGAAAAGTAAGAGCTGCCAATACATGCAGCATTTTTCGGCCTATCATTATGTGCCAATTTTAGCTTGTCAACCATTGCTGGCAGTAGACAGAGAATGTGAGTGATTTTCATTAATTACCATTTCTCTGCCAATGTAGATAACCAGAACTTTCTTCCACCTCACTGATGTGCAGCGTGACTTTTCTTTCTTTTTTTTTTTTCATTTACAAAACTTCAAATTATCTTTTTACCCAGGAACTTTCATCAGGCCTTAAGCCTATAATTCCTCTTCTAAACTGAAGTTCTGTCTCATTGATTTCTGTCCTGTTTAACACTTGCATGCACTTTCTTGGACACTGAATGCTGAACAGCCTTTGAGTAATTTCATCTGTTCCTAGATGGTGGTAAAACTTTGTCTTCCCTGCACTGGATCTTTTTTAATGCATTTATAGACAGCTTCAGAGTCAGGTAGGAAATCCAGAACCCCAAACTTTCCTTCCTTTGCTTTGACCATGGGTTATGTGTACAGAAAGCTGGATTGAAAGGGGGCAAAACCACCCAGCTGGGGAAGAAGGCATTGTGTTACTAATGAGGCATGGTTTGTGAAAGTAAAGCTTTTTAGTAAACCGGCTAGAAAGCAGATTCTGATGTTTATCTCATGTTTGGTAGTCCCCCTTTCGAATGCTGAACTTTACCTTCCATACTGTGGTCATGACTGTCTAAGTATGTAAGCAAGGTCTACAAGGAGAAGCAAAACCATTTGGCTTAATATACAGTAAATTTCTTCCTTACTGCTACTGTCTTGCTTGGTTTCTTAGACTAGTAGGACTACAATAATGTTAATCCTTTGTCATTAGCAAGACTTTAATTATTTTATTCATGTGTTAGGAGGTGACTTTGAAGGCTACAGTGTTTTCGCCTAGATTTGCTCCATGATTCAGTGGTTGATTTTCTCCCTACTCAGACTATTTATTCATGGTTGAACAAATAATGGATGAGCAAGTTTAAGAAGAGTGAGAGCTAATTTAAACATCGATTGAAGACTGTTGGTGTATTCAGAATGTTTTGTTTAATGGTTTTGTTAACCTAAGCTATTGTATTTCCAGCACAAATGGCAAAAATGCTGGAGTCTGCCATAGAGACATGTTCAGTCACTCCTTCCTGTGAGGCTAAGTTAATAGTTTTTCTCTCTTCAAAGGACAGCATCTGCTCTGCCCACTACCTTAAGACTCACTTTCCAAATTAATCTCTGCAGTTCTGTGTCTTAGACTCTGATTTACAACACTCCTTTCACCATCTGTGTTGGCATAGAACGTCAATCCGTGTTTCACACCTTTTTGCAATGACACCGAAATGAGCAAAGAGTTTAGAACCAGACCATGGTTTATCTTAATAGTGGGAAGACAATGTTTAGAGAAAAGGTTTTTTTAATGGAAAAACAATGTTATCACCTAGCTCTCCATCAATTATTCTAAACATATCCCATTTCTTCATATGTCCCTGAGGATGTCAGAGGTCTAGTTTGACTGCTTTTCTACTCTTAATCATTATTAACCACTAATAAACCATTTATTAAAAATAACCAACCTTAGTCTTTCAGATTGGATGGAATGGAAATACAATTTTAAAAAAGTAATTGCTTTGGCATCTTTCTGTCACACTTCCTTCATATTATTCAAGGCAGTTCTTAAGTAGTTCTTAAGCTTTTATTGGGTTTGCCTGCAACTTCTAGCCTGTTATTAAATAAAATCTGATTCATACAAGAAGCATTTGTATCCAAGTCATGACACCATGGAACATGTATGTAAGCGCCTGATGAACTTCCTACCTGATGAGGTGCACAGATCAACCACTTCATACCCACTGAGCTCCAAAAGACTATTCCCATTCTTCACATTAGGCTCCTGTTTCTGATTCAGGGTCTGGCTGTCCCTTCTGGTTATTTTTGCAGGCAGTTTGAATCCCTGCTCTTAGCCCTTCATCCTAGGGGAGCTGAATCTTCCTTTATTCTGCTTTGAGACCCTGAAGCTTTTTGGTTTTTCGTCACCTTCAGGCTGTACCACAAAGAAAACTAGCCAGGCTTGTTCTTGTAACTCACTATCAACATTTCTGAAAGTCTGTGAGGAACTCCGCTAATTGTGCTTACATGTTTGCTTCCACATGATTAAGTTCAGCTGTTTAGCCTAACTCTAGGAACTGTCAAGCCTCATTAACTAATCATACCTTCAGTGAAAAAATTGGGTCTGACAGCTTCATGGACATAAATGCCCTCTAGTGACTGGTGATCACTGTAAGGAGCTGTACTTTGTGTAGAGCCCCTGTGTTCTTAAGTAAGTGTCTTGTATGTCTGCCTTAAAGTGTTACTTGGCTGAACCACTGGCCACATACAGTACTGGTCTGTTATGGGAAGCTTTAATAAAGTTTCTTTTTTGAGAAGACATTCACTCTTTATTCTTTCCTTTTAGCTCTATACTTACATTAAAGCTACTGTATGTGAGAAACCTCTCTGACACTGCTGTGTTTGCTCAGCTTTTCCTTCTCTCTTTTTCCATGTAGCAGTAGCAGATAGGAGCTGTCACTTCCCTGATAAACCTTGATGCCACATTTTCCTCTGGTCTGGGGTAGCCCATCTGCAACCAGTGTTACTTGGTCTAATTGTAATTCTCAACAGCTGGAGTAACTTTGCTCTCCCTAATGAGCAGAACTGGGAACAGGAGGATTAGAACTGTTGGGTTGTGTTCCCACCTCTCACTGTGAGATCACTTTTACAAGTACATATTTTTATTTTAAAAAAAATTATATATATATATATATATGTATGTATACACTTGGCTCCCTAGTTCCTGGTTCTGGCTTCTGTTAGCTGGGGTTCAGGTATCCGAGGAGCTCTCTTGAAGAGACAGTACAAGATGCCATCTGCCTTGGGGACCCTCTGCCCTTTAGCTGGCTAGTGCCAAGCCCTCTGGAGAAGACCCTGGCACTGCTGCTCATTGACCCATGGATGAATAGGTCTCTGCTCCCAATCCATGCTCTCATTAGTGTAGGCAAAGCCCACTGAAGTTGCACTTATCTGGCGCTTTGAATCTAGACCTCATACAAGCTGTCCAATCAAGAGGTGTCTTTCTGCCACTTGAGTGGGAGATACAGGTCTTGCCCACTGGCAAAATGCATTAAGGCCACAAGTGGCATGATTTGTTACAGACTTGAACCGATCATCCTGAACACTTCCAGTGTTGCACTCCTGCTCTCGGCTAGTGATCACCCGGGTTGGACCTGGTATGGTTCCTACAAACCCTCTCCCTCGTTGTGAAGAGGGTTCACCTGACTCCTGGAAGCTCTCCTTCCCCCCCTGTTCATCCTTATCTTTATGTCTGTACAGGCTTTCTGGGGCTGCTGGCTCTTTGTTGCTGGCAGCCCCTGCTGAGGTCCCACGCGCGCAGCCGCTGCTGATTTGCATGCGTGTGCATCGCTGCCAACAAGCTGCCGCTCAGCCTCCTGCTCTAACCCTTCTTGTTTGGGTTTGGGTTTTGTTACTTTTAATGCTGCTAATCCTCAAATCTTATGTAGGATGGATACAGGACAGCTAAAGAACGATTCTTTTTTTTTGGCAAGAAAGCCCTGCAAATGTCTGTAGTCAATATGTGAATGTTATCGAGGAAAGCAGCTGATATTGGCTATGTCTCATGGTGACTGAAGGTTTCACATTAGTCTGGGCTGACTTGTTTGGGGTTCGTTTACACTAGGGTATTTGCAATATTTGCTACACAAACATCTTCTATGCGCTTTTATGTACATGTACGTCTCTTTTCCATGTTGCTCTTAGAAGGATTTCTCATCGCAATTCATATGCCTGTCGCTTTTGGGTGTCATTGCCTCCTGCCATGCTAATTAAACCAAAAAGGGGGGGTGGGGAGTAAATAGCCATACAAATAATAAATACAGGCGTATTATATTTGACAAAGGTTTTCAACATCATGACTGCTTCCTTGTTACACCCAGCTAAGGGAAAATGCAACTAATGTTGTGTTTTTTAGTGATTAAGTGGTTAATGATTTAATGAACTAAAAAAATCTCATTTGTTGCATCCCTTGGACTCAGAAAAAACCTCAAAGAGCTGATTTTCTGTGTACCTCAGTCCAATATTGCTACCTGCTGGGATATGAACACAATCTCTAAATAAATTGCAAGTGGCCTTGGGCAAATGGAAGAGTTTCGCTTTGATCTTGCTAGAGAGAATGAAGTCAAATGTTCAATCAATCAATCAAATTCATAACTTCTAGCTACAATCGGCCTGACAACAGCCTATTATTTATTTTTAAAATCATATATTTCATTATTGCAAAACACACAGTCTCTCATGGGGGGAAAAGACTAAATTATTGATAAGCCTTATATGTGACTGAGTTTGTTGTTTTTGACATGCTTGTCACTAACTATTGTCAGGAAGAATTTACTAAGATGTTTAGTCTGAAAAGTTGGCCGGGAATGTGTGTTGTGCCACATTTAAACTGGGTAGAGGAAACTTTAATAGCTTCTTTCTTCTTGAATTCCTAGTTGGTAAAGACAGCTGAAGGCAGACTGGGCTTTCTAGTGTGAAAACAATGCGTTAGAACAAGCATCCTTTGTTTTAATTGCGGCAAACCAGATGATTCAGGCTCTGAAATTATCCATGAGGTGGGGATACGAAACTTTTAATTGATTTGTATATTTCTGGAAATAGCAGTTCTCAGTCTACAGAATACTTATGTAAACAGAAAAGTGAGAACTATTAACCCCACACCTCAAGAGTCTGTTTTCACTAGTGTTTGTCAAAAGCATCTGAAAAGTGGATAAGAGAAGAGTGTATCAGAGAAGTCTGTAGGGAGACCTACTTCTCATAGTCATTCTATTATACAAAAGCATTTATAGAGACATTATAACAAGTAGCTTTTCCAACCCAGCTGGAGTTTGTAAGGAAGCTGTGCAAACACCTAGATGCAGTTCCCACGTGGCTCAGGGGACCCCATGATTGACCTATCACCATGTGCCCAGTAATGGATAGAGTTTTTCTAGGAGAGCCATGACCTTTTCACTCCCCTATTGCTATTTATGTGACCCTTGTGGGTCTTACATGTCTGTAAATAAAATAGTTACTAGTACTCAAGAGACCTAGGTCCCTGGATATGTCTGAGAGCACTTGCAGCAGTACCTGAGCACCATGGGAAAGAAAGAGGTGAAATCCTGGCCCTTTTGAAGTCAATGGATGTTTTTTATAATGGACTTTTTAAGGTCAGGATTTTGTCTGCCTGTGCCTTTAGTCATTACTGGGCAGAGCAAGGAAAGAAGGTGAGTAATATGACCCCAATCCAGCTAAGAGATCCACCAGCTTGTACCCTTAATGTAATATAAGGAAAAATAGCAAATACTGTAGAGGAACTGAGTAATGGTGAATCTAATAATTAAAGGCATAAACATGTGTATGTTATATATAGATTTACGTATTCTTGGTGAACTCTTTGTCTGCATCCAAACCCAGATCCTGAGTAAGGACTTAAGTATTTGACTGATTAGCATGTAAAGCATTCAGAGCCTTACAAAGATGCTGCATAATGTATCTCTGTCAATAGATAGGACATACAGCTTCTACTGTACCCTGTATAAACAATTAATGGAACTATAACTGTCTGATTTTTTTTCAAAACTGGAATTGTTATCAAATTTTGCCTTTCAGATTGCCTGAACACAGAAAATTTAATTTGTTCCTTCTTTTTGATAAAACTCTTGAACAGATTAAGGGAGCCAGATTGGTAATACTGCCCTGGTTTTGCTGGAGGGAAAGGCAAGGATGGTTCCTCCAACTTTGCAGCCTGGGTTCAAACCCAGAACCTTTAGGTCTGATGCTCTGCTCTTTGCTGTAGTGTCTTTCCATCATCCTTAGCAGTGCAGGCTGAAATTATCCCTTCTGATCTGCAACCATCCTTTGGATCTGCTGCTTATTCTGTACCCATACCTCAGGTAGAAGTTTGATGCATATAAATAGTGCAGAATACACAGAAAACATCCAAATGGCAAAAAAGACCTGTTGTTTCATGTGTACTTCCTGAACTCTTAAGTCATAGGTAAGTAAGGGCTAATTGTTTGAATATATTCCTATTATTACCTTTTAACTCTAAAATTGAGTTGATTTGTAATGAGATTTTTTGAGCAAGTCAAGTTTAAAAAAACCCACAAAGAACAAAAACTTCTGAGCCTAAAGTGGGCTACTGAAATACTTACAGGTTCATTTCAAGTGGGACTTCTGAGTTAAATTCTGATCCATGGGTATAATAAAAATTAAAATCTGTGAAAGTGTCTAAAACTTTAGCATCTCACACACTCATAGGACTTGATAGAGAATTCTGAAGATAATTTTAATCAGAAGGTGATGCTATTACAAGATCAAAATGATTAGAAAAATCTTGCTTTCCTTCTAAATGCTAGTCTTCTCTCTGGAGAGTCTAAATAAGACATTTTATTTCAGTTTAGTACAACACTGATCTAATTTTGTTTTGTTTTTGGCATATCTTGATTCAAAATAAAATATTTCAGGTCAGTGAAAGAAGAAAAAACAAATGTTGCCATAATCCGAAAAAAGTTGTTTTAGTCAGATATTGAAATTAAACATTTTACTATTTCTGACCGTGTTTGTTCCCAAACAATTTGTTCCATGAGCTTTCTGATGATATTTCAACATCTTATATTGATTTCACAACAGTGAAGTATCCCATGGGTTGGAAATTCCAAGAGAAGATGAAGGAAAAGCTGAGCAAAAGGATTAATTTAACTAAACTTTAGCGATCTGAAAGTTGGACATCTTGCCCCGATTCTCTGCAGGCACTGACAAAAAGAGACGTCAGTCCAGGAGATGGTTTGTCCTACGCTGAAGCAGTTGAGCATGGGGTGCCTTTCTCCATGGGAATGGAGATGACTGTTGATGGTAAAGGGAGGCAACATTACTAGTTTAGATTAGAAGACTGGTACAAAAGGGCAAGAAGCAGTACCTAGAGGAAGGGAAGTTTGGAGCTGGATGGAAGAAAATCCATTTTCACGGCAAGCATGTTCAAGCACGAGGACAGGGGCTAGGAAATTTGGAGACTTCCACTGGGCAAGGCCATGAGCAACCTGACCCCGCTGTGAGGAGGAGGTTGGACTAGAGTCTTCTAGAAGTCCTGTCTAACCTAAATTATTCTGTAATAATAGAGCATGTCCTTGTAATTTCACTCAGCAGACTTAAGCCTTATACTTTGTTTTAGGAGCCAGTCTGCATTGCCAAAATGGGATCCTGTCACTGAGATTGCTACTGTAATGAGAGAAATTAATTTATCTTAGTGTTTAGACCTTCTGTAGATATAAAACATTCTCTTAAAAAAACCCACATTTCTTTCCGAGAACAGTAATTTGAAGAGTAATATTATGACATTAAACTTTAAAACCAACAGTCACGTGATTTTTTGGAGAGCATCAGGTGACAGCATTGAAAAATTTGGGTGACTGTTCACTTTGCAAGAAGAAAAGAAGGAGAAATCCCCTTGGAGGATGTGTTGCCTGGGTGATGGCTGAATTAGTGAAGCAGAATCAGTCGGCTCTGAGCACAATACCTGGGGTGGCTCCTTGGCTGCAGGAGACATCTCAGTGCCACCACCAGCTGTTAGGGTAATTACAGGTGGTTTGCTGCATTATTGTGTCTGAGTACCGGATCAGTGTTGGCCAAAAAAGTCTTGAGGTTCTCTTAACTTGGAAGAGTGCCCTGCATTTTAAGAACACAAATTCTCACATTTGGGAACTTGAGAAAAAAAGGATCCTTTAAAAGTAAAATTTGTATTTTTGAAATCTTCCCTCATTTCCCAGTTTGAGCTGCTGTTGCTTCACAGTTTGTCAGAAGCGACAGTGTAAAGTGTTCCAGCCTTTCCAGGTCCCTCTGTTCAGACTTGTCAGAAACAACACCATAGGTGCAACAGGCAGCCATTGCTGAAATGTTGTGCCAATAAATCTGTGTGGCTTTGGGGAACTTCCCTTTGCAGTGCTTGTTTAGCACTCTGAGCATGAAGTCCATTTGTCTGGTTTATGTCACATATGATAGTCCTATTTGCACCTAGGCTTGGATCCAGATTGTGAATGCCTTTTAAGCCTCACACCAATTCACACTTGTTGCAAAGCCTGGAAAATTAAGCCTTTCCTGAGCTTTACTCTAGTGGCATCATTACACCATGTAATTATAGACTGTAATGTTATTTTATTATGAAGGTTTAGCAAGATGAGCAGTTTGGGACACTTAATACCTAACGTGCAGTTCAACTTGGCTTTGATTTCTGTGATGAGATTTACTATCACAGGGAATACACGTTCCACTTGACACTGCCATGTGCCCGTCTGAGTACAGACTTTTTTAAGGCTAGAAAGATTTATTTGTTCTTTTTAATGTCTGGGACTAAGTTTTTGCATGGAAGGAATGTGTTGCATAAATATACTCTGATCCTTCCAGGTATAAGAATGGGATAGAATAATTTGCTTTATTTCTGTCTTTCCCAGACATCTGAGAAATATTTCAAAGATCTTTCCTGCCCAGGTTTCCATTGGGCTATAAGTGACTATTGTCTGTTTTCAAAAGTTCACAGGTATATCAAAATGTACTAACAAATATCTTTTTCCTCTTAGCACACGCACAGGCTCAGATCATTGTGGGAGGGCAGTGCCAGTGTTGTGTACTTTGCCAGATGCTTAGCTGCTGTGATAATGAGGGCTATTAAGGAAGCAGGGATATTAGATGCTGCAATCTATGATAGTGGGGGATTGTGCTTGATGACTCAGAAAGGTCTCCTGGGCTGCTGTGTTCCTGTGTTTAAGGGAGGTGGTGTTTGTTACCCGCCAAGCAGCCTCTGATTTACAATCTCAAAGCACTGCGAAGTGTCAACACCAAATTAATTTCTTTGTGTGTTGGTTGTGATCTCAGACAGTCCCTTCTGATACTTGGTGGTTGCGAAAGGATGGTAAATTCAGCTCTGAGGTTGTTTTGTTTTTTTGGCTCAAGTGAACATCAGAGGAAATCCTTCCCTTTTCACTCAACTGTGCTATTGAGAAGAGCAGGGAAACGGCTCAGGTATGTAGCTCAAGCTGGTTAAAAGTGTTTCCAGAGGAAAAATTGCACTTGTAAACTGGATTGTCCTGTGATTTCTCTTAACCAGGTATATTTTGCTGTTAACTGTAATCATGTAATCTCAAGCAAGCTACATACTGTCTGTTTGTCAACATAACCATTTGGAAATATACACCCAGCATGTGATTCTGCTGCTGTACATGGATCATCCGCAAGACCTCTGGAGCCAATAATTATCACTCTCTGAATTAAGATACCCTCTGCACCAGTCCACAAGAGGAGCAGATGTTGAAAGTTAGCTGCATGTCCCTGTGCAGAGGACCATTAACACAGTTACGTTGCAGACGGCAGGATCCTGTTGTTA
Organism: Athene cunicularia; assembly: GCF_003259725.1. Lineage (NCBI taxonomy): Eukaryota > Metazoa > Chordata > Aves > Strigiformes > Strigidae > Athene > Athene cunicularia. The sequence goes on from NW_020799105.1 coordinate 17,047,371, forward strand.
TTACATGGGTCAGAAATTTTTCATGGCTTCAGTAGCCCCAGAGTTTCAGCCACAGCTTTGAATGCACTTAGCAAGGGATTCTTTAGGAAGAGCTTCGATAGCACATACCTACTGCCTTTGGGTTTGGGGAATGTTACGATTGGACATTTTCCCAATGAACTGATACAGGCTGCTGCTTTACCCTGTGTTGGTTTTGGTTTCCTGTTCTAGTTGTTTAATACAGAACCTCATGATCTTGAAAGTTGGAGGTCAAGGACACCTTTTTGCCCAGGCAGGCACTTGTGTACCTTGCACATTTATCATATTTAGGCCCTTCTGAAGGAACTTGAAGTGCCATCTGTCTGTTTGCTTCTGGTTTTTGCGTATGACAGCCTTCCCATTTGTATGCTGGCATTTTAACATACCAAAAAAGAGTGTCTCCAGCAAGTGGAAATCATACAGACAACCTGATATTGTCTCCAAGTGGAAAATGGAAGTAAACAAACCAGACAGTGTAGGATATCTCAGTTCCTTTCCCTGTTTTAGCAATGTCCTTGCTGTGAGGGCTTTTCTGATCTAATTTCCTCAGGTTCTTGGGATGCTGCTCATCTATCTGCATCTTGTGTTTTATCAACATGTAATCATAGGCAATTATCTGTTTACTCAAAAACATAATTATTGCTGCATTTAATGTTCACCCCTATAAAAGCCTGGTCACAATAAACTAGGGAAAGAGAGCTTTATTCCTAAAGGGAAACTAAGCCATTCCAGGGATGTAGTTGCAAAGGCACTCTCTGACCTAACAAAGGGACAAAAATGAAGGAAGAAAGGCCCACACACCAGGTTTGGGTAGCAGCTGGTCCAGGCTAGCAAAAAGCAGAGGGTGCTTCAGGGTGCATGGGCTCCTGGCACAGCTCCAGCCATCCCCGCGGGTGACAGCGGCGCCAGGTGCTGCCGGCACAGGGCGTACGGGCACGGGCAGTGCTGGGCTCCCACAGCGACAACAGCTCGGTCGTGTCCCTGCTCACAGCATTGCCAGATCTAGCGCTGACCCTTGTTCTGTTTTTTGATGCACACGAATTCAGGTGTGATATCCCACTCTGGTTCAGGAAGCTCCCCAGGAAACCTGAGTATGCAGCACCGTTGCCTACGCTGGTGCGTTTCCCACTGACAAGCAGAAGACCTTGTTTTTTGCTGTGCGGTGGCGTCGTTTGGATCTTTCCTGCTCCCACAAAGAGAGCATCCGAGCACAGCACCACTTATCAGTGTCCATCCTGATCCTCAGCTTAGTGTCTATGCACCAATTCTAAATTTATTGGTGGGGGGTGTGATTTAACAGGGACAGTGGAAAAGGTTTTAACTTCATGCTTGACTTCCCTAGGATGACACTGACAACAGCCGATGGCCAATTTCTGTTGGTCTTATTGTGTCATTTTCATCTAACTTCTTAAACCATAAAGTGCTTATATTCCCATTTTTATCCTCATGGTAGCACAAACTGCATCTCATCTTCTGGATATAAGGCATGGTTATCTATAAATGCATGGGAGAGAGTGGATTATGCAAATATGCTTATTACTCTGTTATGGTGCTGGTAGTGGTTGGTTTATGTGTGGGTTTTTTTTTAATTTGAGCTCATTAACACTTGAGGCAACATGTTTTTTTCCCTGCAGTCTCAAGACAAAATCATAGAAAAAAATTGTTGCCATCTCTATTTTGTCTGGGCTGAGACACACAAAAAAATAAGAGGCTGCAAATTGTTGACCAAGCCCCCATTAAATCCCCCCAGCTCCCCCCCATATCCGTCCTTGTTTTCTCACTCCTGAGCTGAGTATCAACCAGGAGCAAACATACAATGTTTTTGTAGTTGTTTCCATAGAAATTAGGCAGTTCTTCTGCTACACCTTAATTGCATATGTTGCAGATCATGTCATAAGTCATTCTGACAAAAAGGCCGGGGAACCTTAATATTTTTGTTTACAGTATGTTAAACAGATGTTTTTTTCAGTGTAGAGATAAGACTACATTAAATATGATTTTATAAATAGAGGCTCTCACAGCTCAGCTCCTCTTGGGACTGCTCTGATTTGCTCGTTGGATGATTATAATGGGTTTTTAATTACACCTGTGAGCCAAGGTGTATATCAGAACTAAATTACAAAGTACCTTATAGTCGAGATTTTTCCAGTGTACAATGAGCTGAAAAAGGCTTTTTGTCCATAAGGACAAAGAAATTATTTTTCGCATTATTAAAATTACAGAAGCTTTCTGGGCAAACACAGTGATAACACAGAAGATTAAGAAAGACAAACTTTTTATTTGTTTATTTTAAAATTATTTATTTATTTTGGAAGGCACTTAGCAATTTCTCCCAAGGAAGCTTAACTCCTTGTGAGCAGCTGACTGAGCCTCTGGTGTTTTCATACTTGTTGAAGCTTACAGCAGGTTATTTTGTCTTGGTTTTGTTTCTAAGATTTTTTTTTTTCATGAAAGTGAAGAAGGCCAATCATGCCATTATAAAAAAAACCCACAAAACCCAAACCCAAAAAGAGTATGTTTAAAAGAATGAGGACAAGTGATTTTCATCCATGGAGGAAAAATATTTAAATTAGTCCAATCTTTACTGAGTCATCTGCAGCTGTCCCTTAGTTTAAGAGGTACCTCTACCTACCATGAAGATTTGGACAACTTGAATCATTAAAAAAATGTCTGGTTTGGTCATAAAGGGATGCTTATTAAAGTAACAGGAGCCAAATAATTCCATATAAACACATTGGGTAATATTCAGAACAGACTCACTTAGTACAGGGTCTTAAATAGGCTATTTCAAACATAAATATCAGTCTGATCCAAGGCCTGCTGAGGCCAGTGGAAATAGGCCTAGTTTCAAAGATTTGTTTTGATTACAACTACATCCAATATCTTCTGAATTCACCTGAAACACAGTGTGAAATTCTTGATACCACTAATATGAATTAGGCTTTCTGTTGCAGAAAGTTATTGAAATATTTTGAACATTTTATCCATGTTATGTTGCTTTTTTGCCAAGAGTTGTTGGGTATTTCCATCCTTCGAAGGACATGATGGTTTGCTGCTGCCTTTGGGAACTTCAGAAGACCCAGGAAAGCCAGAAGGGACATGCTCTGCAGGGCTGCCGTTTGCTTCCCAAGTGTATAGAAGGAGGGTAACAAATTTGCTTGGAGACCCAGCTATTCAGGTCTTAGCCCAGCAAAAGGGAGGTCTCAGCTAATCTGCAACCTCATTTTAGGCCATGACAGCTGCTGAATTCCAGAGCTTCATCAGAAGAGACTAAGGCCCATAACCCTTGTCTTGGGGACACCCAGATATTATAAAAAGCTCTATCTGCATTGAGGGATTTGCTCATTGGATGATTATATGGTTCCTGTTGCATATTTCTTGGTTTTGATAAGTTTTCCCAGTATCAGAAAGGATCAATGAAGCCACCATTGAGCTCCCATACTTGTTTTCCTCCTTCCAGCAGCATTTCCAGATGGCCCAGCACACAAAGACGCTGCTGTCCATGGGGGTGACAAAAGCTGCTGTACCTGGAAGCCCAGCTGCATTGCACCAAGCATTTGTGTCTTTGAAGAAGGCTGGGCTGCAAGTGTGAAATGTAACAACACATCTTAACTCCTCGATTACTGTCAGGAAGAGTCATTTCACTGTGCCAGTCATTTGCTCTGTCTTTCAGAAGAATGTCTTTAACTTATTGGTGGCTTTAGTGAACTGTCTACAGTACATAATTATCTGGGTCTATGCTTCTCCAAATAGCACAGGAGCAGGTACTCCCATAATTTGTCTCTTAAATGCACAGATCCATTCAAACAAAATGCTCATCTTGGTAGAGAGTTAAAAGACTTTTTTTTTTTTTTTTTTTGTCAACTTGCTTTTTAATACCTGCATAATGCTGACCCCAACTATTTGCCTCTTCAGCAGCTCGGCACTATCTAGTGAAGAGAAGAAGAAATCTCTTCTCTCCATATGTTTTAAGAAGGGGAGAGGCTGTCTATTTTTAAAAATTTTGGAAATTTAGAACTCCTCTACAAAGAAAGGAGAAGGGTTGATGTCAAACAAAGGAATGATCACCTATAGATACAGTTGTTGGAAAGCTGCGCCATCCAATGACTTCCTTTTAGTCAGACAAAGGAAGGACAAAAGTGCAAAAACCACAACAGATTGACATGCTCGTCCCACCTTGGTGTATTTACCCACATTGCAGCCTTCCCTATTGAGCTTTCTCTCCATGAATGTGGACAGTATCTGTGTTCTTGCCTTTGATATCTTTCAGAGAGTGAACTTGATGTATTTGCAAAGGTATTACTTAATGGCCCACAGGTGAATGGACCACTTGAGATAAGTCGTATTTGAAGCAGCTGATAGGCATGTTGTTCATGAACTTTTATTTTACCCTGAGTCAAATTAGAAGGGAATAAGCTGAATGTTGAAAGGCAGTGATGGAAAAGTAACAAAAAAGACAGGGGTAGAAGGAAAGGCAGGGCATAGAGGATAAATAGAGGTAAGTGGGAAGGTGGAAGAAATGAAGATAAAAAGAGAAAAATGGATAGTCAGGCAGCTGGTGCTATGTGATTGGTACTAGGATGTATTTCTAGAGGAGACTTCATTAGCCTTTCCGCTCCCATTATACAGAGACCAATTGACTGCAGCTACTGGCTTGGACGCTGGTTTCAGACACTGGTTTCACCCAGGTGTTAGTGCTGGTTTGAACAAAGGACTTTCAGTTTTATAGAGAAAAGTGTATGTGGTCCAGTTGGGCTCTAACCTGACGGTGCATGATGGTGTTGTCCATCATAGTGGTTCTGGTTCAAACAAAATTCAGAGGGTTCACTCATCTGAGGTATCATCATGCATGCTGAAGCTCCTTTTAGTACCAGGTAAGAAATCAGCAAAACCAGCCTCTAACTCTACTTCCAGGGTAACCTTCCCTCTTGGAAATACCAGAATACTGGCTGAATCCTGTTTGATTTACAGGTGGCAAACTAGAGCTGGCATGTTTGCAGATGTTGGGTTAGGAAGTAATACCTATTATACAGAGTATTTGCATAAGACCATGAAGGCAGAGTGCAGGAAGACAGACCTGTAACAGATAGGAATTTTCTATATATTATTTCTATTCCATTAAACCAAATAATTCTTTATCACTTGGGTGAGTGACTACCATTTTTTGCCATGTGCTGACAGCTGGGACTCTTCCGAAACATTCTCCCCACTGCTCTACTGACTTTGGCCAGTGTGGGATGGCTTGAACAGCCCCTTCTAAGTGAGCAGAGCAGGACTGCCAGTTTCTGACTTTTTATTTTTACAGAGGAAGCATATGTGCAGTAAGTGCATAATTTCCCTGATGTTGCTGACTTGAAACGTACCCAGGTAGCACGTTTATCACAGTTACTTTTCTTTCATAAATCAAATTACCTTTGATGTCCAAACCCTCCATTTATTATCACTCGAGACCAGAAAGCTGATTCATAAAAATGAAGGCACAACCATGTTCAAGAAGCTGGCCATGTCCTCCGCTTCTCCTCCCTTTCTGCAGTGTTTGAGCCCCCATTGCCACATGTTTGAAAGGACTCCAAATGACAAGTCACTGTGCTTGCAGTAAACTGAGACATACAGTAGGGCTGTGGCAACTGTAGTACACAGCATTATAACAAGTAGCTCTCCGGTTACTGTCAACCTTGACAAGTATCCTATTGAAATGCAGATGCCTCCTTCTTTCACCGAATGCAGCAAATGGTTCAGCCAGAGTCGGTTCCTCTGGCTCTAATGAGAAAGAGGGGAAAGGATGTGCTTTTGATGATACATAATCACCTCAGGTTGTCTGTGCCTTGGGGTAGGGCCACATCATGCAGGTGCTTTGCACATTATTCTGTTATGAAATTTAATATTTGGCCTATCCTCCCCACAGCCCAGCCAGGAAGATGCAGGGGTATCTGAGGCTAAAATTTGTCCCTTGCTTTTTAACTTTGTGTCAGTAAAGTGGGATATGACCTCAGTCTTGACAGGAGGTAAAATTTTATAAGCTTTTACCTACAGGTGGAAAACGTTAATAAGTATTTCTGGCATTATAATGTCCTTCTACTTAAGCATTATTAATAAAATCTCCCTTCTTCCTTTAATCACTGGGGCTAGACATTTCTGAGCTTTGCTGTCATTTGAAAAGAAACAAACATGCAACAAATCGCACTTGACTAATTTTGTTAAATTCTACAGGAAAGCAAATGTGAAGTCAAGTCTCTAGAGGTCGAGTCTTTGGCAAGAAGAATTTATAAGCTGAGTACGTATCTATTTGTTCTCTGATTATTTGCTCCACTGACAGTAGATGAAGAAAAGACGAAGCAGAAGATTTGTGCTAATTTAGAAAAATGTTTGAAAATGTTGGCCTTGAAAATCCAAATATATTAGCTAAATGTTATTGAGTAATAATGAGAACAGGCGTGTATTGAGTGAAGGACTTTGGAACTATGCAAAATGAATTTGTATTTATTTAACCCTGCCTTTCAATGGATCTTTGTTCATGTTTCTGCAGCTTGGATTTCCTTGCAAGAGCTGATCTCTTTTTATAGAACTTCTTTATTTTAGTAACCAGCATAAGTGCCTTGGTTCCCTAACAAAGCTTGAACAAGAAACGAGGTAAATACACAAAGCAAAGGCTTGCTTCTCAGAGGTGCTATTGTTTGTACAATGGTAAAGCGCCGGCATCTCCTCTGAGGCCTGGGCCACCTCTTGCTGGATGTGCAGTAACCCCAAATCTTTCTAGACAAATGGCTGGAAAAAAAGAAGTCTGTTATCTTTGACTTGCAAGTGGTGAGCTGAAGTGGGGAGCAAGCAGGAGACCTGTCCAAGTCTCTAGTAGCAATGATCTGGGCTTCCCCAAGCCACAACCCCTTACCCTGAGCACGTTTCCCTCCTCTCATTCTATATGAAGTTCTCAACCTGATTCCTTTTTCTTACAAAAAGATAAATGTTTCATCAGATTAAAATGAAGAAGGAAGAGAGTCATAGGAAAGGAGATTTGAGAAGGGCTTATGAGTAAAGGGTAGCTAATGAAAGCGAAAAATCAAGATCTTGCCCGTCTCTGCTACAAAGATAGCCTTGCAGGGGATGAATGAGCTGACTGCATCATCTTCCTCACTCTTCCAGCACCCTGGGTGCCTTCCTGGTGTTTATGCACCCCTGTACAGCTGTGCCCAGAAGCACACCAGTGGCCGGTCCTGCGTGGTACTGCTCTCTGCTGACAGACACTTATCTGAATGCTGTGTTCCTGCAGACAGGTGCAGAGCACAGTCAGGTGCTGGTTTACAGACTCTGGCTGAAAAGTTCCCTCTCTCTCCTTCTGCACTCCATATAAAGAGCAGCTGGGCTAATTTCATCTCTGCGCATACCCAGTGGGGCAACCTCAGGAGTCTGTTTAGTCCTTCTCCCTCACTGAGATGGGACTGAGCACTCCTAGATCATTCCTGACCTATTTCTGATCTCTTCCCTAACAGCTTCATCAAGGGCATCCTACAGCTTCCTGGTGCTCCAGGGGGCTGATGGCCCAAACTCCATTTGTCTCTGCCTCCTTGGGGAACACAGAGGGTTGCTACTCATCCCTCTCCTATAACAGTCATTCTTATGTGGAAGATTTTGCCCTCTGCCTTTTTCTTTTGTGCCAGACTAAGCAAACCCATGTTTTTCTGCCTCTGGGCATGGCTTACAAATTCCAGCCCATCTGTACACTGGTGTAACCTGAGCATGAGCGGGGAGTCTCGGACCTCAGATGCTTCCACTTGTCACTTCCCCATCACTGCAGAGCCCATGTCCCCTGTGTGTCCTTCCTGTACCCCCCAAGGAGGTTAGGATCACCCTCATGCTTCCCATTTTGGAAAATGTTACCAAAGACTCTTGGAGATGTCAGTGAAGTTTCCCAGGTGCTATATGGATGAAAACCAGAGGTTAGGCAGCATTTGTCAAAATGAACAGAGAAGGAAGAATGTCATGTTCCTCTTCTTTAAGGCATGGAAGTGTTAAAGGCTTTTAAGCTTTGCTGAGGACAAGTTAAATGAAGTCCTCAGCATGTTCATAATGGTTCCACTGTTGCCCGCACGTACATGCGTTATCTGTAGCAACTCAATACTTTGCAGAGGGCTTTGGGAAGTGTGAGAATGAAACAGACTCTTTTTAATCTCATTTATTTCCTCAGGCCATCTGGATTTAGTAAACACTCAAGACGTCTGACAGGACAAAGTTGAATCTTAGCACTAACAGGTTCATATGTGCATTAAGAGCCAGGACTGCCTGCACTCAGAGTGCTGGCTCCAGCGTTGGCTCGCTATGAAGCCTTAATAGCTTTTCTGCAGCTTATGCATCTTAAAGTAGGCCCAGCTATGACTTCTTGCCTCATGGGGTGTTGTGAATGTTTATTACTTATTGCGGAGAGAGGACAGCATTACTGGAAAAAAAAAAAAGCTAGCGGTCTTATTCAAGGCTCATTAAAATCTTGCAAATTTGGCTTGTGCAAAGTCATCCTTGGGAATTACCTGTTGAAGTCGCTTTACACCTTCTTGTGTAAGAATGGCAGAGCTGAGCCTTTAAAATGCTTTTCAAATGAATCTGCTCTCAATGTGGTCAGGAGAATCTTACAACTGGCTTCAGTGGAAGCACGGGATGTGGTCCAAAGTAAAAGAATCAGAGCTCTGGGAGTTTGAATGAAATCTAGTAACTAATAAATGAAAAGTACTTTTGTTTATCCGTGCTGGCAAGCAGCCTGTCCATAGTGGGAACACCAGTGCCCAAGTATGTTCTTTACCCATTCGGATTTATACGATGCTAAAATGGGATCCTGGCCAAAGCATGAGGTGCCCCTGCCACAAAAAGCAAGGACAAAATAGGAGCTTAGCTCCAAGAGCTGTTCATGAAATTCATGAGAAATACAGCTCCTAACTCCCTGAAATCCCTCCCTTCGCAGCAGTGTATAACTATATCTCTGTGTGTATTGTCCCTGCTTGTGTCTGTCCAGTGCTGGCTTCCATTAAAGACGCTGCTCTGTTGCTGACCTCTGTGCAATGCCAAGAGTATGGTGGATGTATTTGGATATAAATTGTACCAAATGTGAGTTAGAGGTCTGGATGTTTTATGCTCTCTTATTCTTTAAAGTCCCTGCACTGGGAGGACTCTCAGGTGGGTTAGTCAGCGTAGCTCTTTTACTGCCTTGAAGTAGTACCAAGTGCCCAAGCCACCGGCATGTGCATGACTCTATACCTGCCTCTCTACTCACCAGCGTCAGGAAGAGAATAAGTAAACCATAAGTCATGTTTCTGAGGCTTAAGAGGAAAGGTTTTAACCTTGATTTATTTTGATGGGAAAGTAGCAGAAAGAAGGTTAAAGTGCTATTCTTCGAGCATTGCCAAGCTACCTGATGCTTATCCTTGTCTATAGCCCTTCTGCGAGCCTTATGTTGCTGGTATGTGTCTGTAAGAAGGGGGGTATCCCTCTCTATTGTTCCTGATTCAGAAAACTAATAAGGCAGATATTCTACTTAGGCCTCATAATGTACTTTACCATTAGGCAGTGGAGACAGAAAGAGCTGTTAGATATGATGCCTTTTCCTGAGCTTTACACTCAAGATAGTGGATAAATTGTTAAAATTTCGTCTAATTATTGCATGGATGCAAAACTGCTGGAGGTAATTTTAAGGAATCGTTCCACTGAGTCACACCATAAATATTTGCTTAAATTTTGTGTGTGAGGCTCTTTCTTTATTATGAAACCCTCCACAGCTAAAACTTGTACAAGACATTTTATTCAAGTCGGACGTATAATAGTAGATGAGACAGTGTAACACAAAGTGACAATAAGAAAATCTTTAGCTGTAACTTCACGGAGAGGCTTTTTGAATCACAGACCAAATGCTCCCACCTATGACAAGGCATCTTGGTTGCTCATTCATGTCTTCCTCTGGAGAGGGAATGTGTGGTTTCATCCAATCCGGTAAATCTAAACCCATCTTTGACACCACCTCAGTCAGATGTTGAGCCAATTGAATTTCATCCGTATGCAAAGTGATTGGGATGGAAGGTGTGGGGGGAAGAGGCTTTTAGCTAGTTAGAGCTTTACACTGTTCTTGATATGATGCCTCCTGATGGGAAGCAGTCTAATAAAGCTTCCATTTTCAAGTTGAGATAAAAGCATTACCTATCCAATAGATCTGTGTGTAGACACTAATGCCTCTTTGCTTTGTTTTCACGTATTATATGTACACCTGGCATTAATTGTTGCATTTTTCTTATGTTTTTTTTCCAGTATGTTTTTAATCTCTGCAGGCTGTATTGATTTTTTTCCTGTGTTGCTTCTGCACTTGCCACCAGGACCTCCTTGTAGATAAGGTGTTTCAATTCAGTGTGTGATATTTCTTGGGAAAACACTCTAAAACACTTTTTTTTTTAATGTGGTTTTTTCTTCTCTCCCCCCTTTTGCGATGTATTAAAAGGAAGATGCTGGAAAAGAATTCAGAGCACAAAGCAGGGACTTGCAGTGCCCTTTCTCTTTCAGCAAACTCTTTTATTCTACTGTGAGGAATGAAACGCTTCTGTTACAGCAAACACAGACTTGTGTTTTACAGCAAAAGCTGTTTAAAAGGTTATGCACAGACTGTACACAGGGTTGAGCTTGGTAGCGAGTGTTTCTGTGTTGTTAATATTGAGAAGAAGAGACCACTTATTCTGAAGTCACAGTTGTTACAGAAGGACCCTTCTTTTTAGTGCTTCTGTCATCTCTTTAATTCAGAGCTGAGGGGATTCTGTCTGGAGAGGTAAGAGTTAAGGTGAAATGTTAGACTGCCACAGAATTAGGCTCGGGGGCTAAGAAGAGGGTGTCCTTGGCCATTCCTCTTGCATGATAGATGATGACGGGGAAAAACAAAGTATGACATGGGGTGGGCAAATCCAGTGACTGCAGGTAGATAAATCAAAATATTTTCTGGGTTGTTAAGCCTTATGATGCATTCCTTTAAAAAAAATAAAAATTATAATTCTTCCTTATCTCAGCATGTACGAACATCAGACATGGAACAGTCTGAAAATACAGGGGAGGTGGACTCAGCCACCATCTCCAGGCAAAGAGCACTGCCACAGATGACTTGCAGTGTGTCATGATCACCAGTGTTGTGCAGAAGTAATTTATGTCATTGTCACTCACCTTCCACCATCCCACCTTGCCAGGCAACCCAAGTGGCTCTGTTATAAGTAAGCTTTGTTCCCCAGCATGCTGCCTATCTGCTGCCAGCCTCCATCTATGCCCTCACCTCCCTAACCACAAGCTCAGCTGTTGAAACTTGGTATGAGCACAATTAATGGTGGCACAGCAACCTCTTAACTTTCAGCACATCTAAATTTGTGCCATGAACTCTAGCCACAAACCAACCCTGGCCATGAAGGTCAGACAGATGGACAGAGGTGTTCCTGTCCACCCATCATGGCTTTGGCAGGCAGCTGCTGTGGCAGCACTAGTCCAGAGGAACAGGAGCTGCAGTTGTTCAGTGAAAGGTCTTGGTGAATCCAAAACACCGTCAAGTGCTCTTCAATTACTCATGGATTTGGTGGATGTACCACTCGGTGGATAAGGAATTGGCTGCATGGTTGCACTCAAAGAATTGTCAATGAGTCAATGTCCAAGTGGAGAGCAGTGACAAGCGACATTCCTCAGGGGTCAGTACTGGGACTGGTGCTGCTTAGTATCTTTGTCAGCCACATGGACAGTGGGACTGAGTGCACCCTTGACAAGCTTGCCAATGACACCAAGCTGTGGTGTGACTGATATGCTGGAGGAAAGGGATGTGCCATCCAGTGGGACCTTGACGGGCTTGAGAAGTCAGCCTGTCTGAACCTCATGAAGAACAAGGCCAAATGAAAGTTCCTGCACATGGATGTGGGAAATCCCAAGCACAAATATAGGCTGGGCAGAGAATGGTTTGAGAGCAGCCCTGCAGAGAAGGACTTGGGGGTGTTGGTTTACAAGAAACTCAACATGAGCCAGTAATGTTCACTTGCAGCCCAGAAAGCCAACTGCATCCTGGGCTGCATCGAGAGAAATGTGAGCAGCAGGTCAAGGGAGGTGATTCTCCCCCTCTACTCTGCTCTGGTGAGACCCTGCCTGGAATACTACATTGAACTCCGGGGCCCCCAACATCAGAAGGACATGGACCTATTGGAGTGAGTCAGAAGGACCAAAAAGATCATCAGGGGGATGGAGCACCTCTCCTATAAGGACAGGCTGAGAGAGTTGGGGTTGTTCAGCCTGGAGAAGAAAAGGCTCCGGGAAGACCTTATAGCAGCCTTCCAGTACTTAAAGAGGGCTACAGGAAAGATAGGGAAGGACATTTTACAAGAGCATGTACTGATAGGACAAGGGGTAATGGCTTTATACTGAAACAGGGTAGATTTAGATTAAATGTAAGGAAGGAATTCTTCACTAAGAGGGTATTGATGCACTGGAACAGGTTGTGGCTGCCCCCTCCCTGGAAGGGTTCAAGGCCAGGTTGGACAGGGCTTTGAGCAACCTGGTCTAGTGGAAGGTGTCCCTGCCCATGGTGGGGGGCATTGGAACTGGATGGTCCTTAATGTCCCTTCCAACCCAAACCATTGTGTGATTCTATGACATGGAGTGATTTCACTTAGCTTGGGAGACAGGGCCTTTTTCTGCCCTATGCTCTTCACTGGCTGCACTGGACACAGAGTGTTGCTGACCTTTCTCTTTCCCCAGTGTGGACCGTGTGAGCCTGCTGCCTTGCCTGTTGTCCTGCCTGCTGCCCTGCCTGCTGCCCAGATCACATCCTGCTGGATCCTGGATACGGCATAAACACTCTAACCTGCATTTAGCAGTTAGCAAACATCGCTTGAAGCATCAAGCTGGGCACTTCCCACAGCCTGTGTGTATGATGTGCGAGCTGGCAACATCGTCTGCCTTGGCCACACATCATTATATGGGCCCTTCAGATACGCTGCTCCCTAGGTAGCTTTCTTTATCACAGCAAAGTCCACTTGTGCACCCCCAAAAGTGCCAGGGACCCTCCCAGCTGATGCTGCCTCTGTGATGACACACACGCAAAATGATTGCACACCAGAGATGATTTTGGCAGACTGCTAGCTGCTAGTTCAGCCCCGGCTTGATGCTGATCTTGGGAATGGAGGACAGGGAAATGAGCTCCTCTTGTTACAAGGTGCAATAAGGACTCAAACTTGTTTCTCTCCTCTGTCCCCCCTTCTTTATGCCCTATATTTGGGTGGGCTCGACTGCTTACAGACCCCCCACAATGAGTGGTGGGGGTGACCGCACTTCATCCCTCACTCTTCCCAGTGCTTAGGTGGTGAGATCACTGCTTTGTCTCAGATCTCGCAGCAAGCTGAAGCAGGAGCAACTAGTCCCCTTCAAAGCTCAGGGTTGAAAACCAGACCAGTATCTCCCATGGCACTTCATTGACTGGAAAGCCCTATAGCAGCTGTGCTCCATGCACCATCAGCCTGGGATGCTCCAGCACCCACCCTTCCCCGAACAGGGAGAAGTGGAGGAGATGAACTTCTCATTGAGCATCAGGACAAGGGAAAGAGAAGCAGCCTGAGCATCTCCCAGCACACACAGTGAAAGAAAATGCCATGAGTAAGTCAAAGAGTCTAGGCTCTGTTGTCACAGGCTGTACCTCAGGCAAAACAGAGCTGAAGGAAAAAATCAGAAACCTTCCAACCCAGTTAACTTGGATCCTGAGCAGAGTGAGCAATGCTACAGCCATTTCCATCTGATGTTCCTAAATACAACAGTGATCAATTTTAAAAAGAATTTAATATTAAAAATTCAGCCACCTTAATCAGAAATAAGCTCTGATTCAACACAGATGTACAAAAAATGTTTTGAATTTTAGGTCTACACCCCAGCCCCAGAGAGCTAAATGCTGAATAGTCACCACTCTGAAATGCATTCTGCCTCTCGGAAAGTTCTGTAAAAGGTGAAATGTGCTGTGGTTTGTTTTGCTTCCAGACTGATCTAACTAACTGTTCGAACTTTCAAAGAAACTGTGTAGGAGCCTGACATTTAAAAGAGGGGAAAAAAAGAAGGTGCGGGAGGAAGCTGAATCTTCCTAGAGAATTTGAAGATTTTTTTCCTCCCCCCTCCCCTGAAGGAAAGTGCATCTTGAGCACTGCTGGGCTGGAGTTAGCTCCCAACAGGCAGAATATCTCTTGGTGTGTTTCCCAGTGGTGCAAAAGAGAAGCGTGTGTAGATGGGTGTGCTAATGTCAGATTTCTTTGCTGGGTATTTGGGTATGAGAAAATCGTTCAAGAGATCAGCTCTACCTGCATGACGAGATACTGCAGTTAACAATAAGAAATACTTGCAAAGGTTTTTACGAGCCATGAGACATTTAAAGCTGGAAAATACTACGTGCTACAGACTGGTCATCTGCCCAGGAGCCAGAAAAATCTCTCCTTAATCAATATAACCAGGAATTTACCAAATTAAACTGGGATGCATTTTCAGTGTTTTGTTTCCCCTCTCTGGTCGGCAGAATTTCCATGCATGCATATATATAGATATATAATAGAATCATATATCATACATACTGCACTGATATATGCAAGTATTGTCCCTATGTGTTTATATATTTCTTCTATATTTTGAGATACATTGTGGATGCAAATCAGCTGTTTGGAAGCACAAGAAAAAATTTTCCACAGCTTATGTTGAAGCCACAAAAAGGTGTCCCTGCTGCGTTTTTACCTTGGTATGAGCTTTCTGAAATATAGCACAAGCCAGGACAAAAAAAAAAAAATATTTTTTTTTCCTTGGAAAACTATCACCAGGCAGTACAGATTCTTAGAGAAGGTTTTTTTATCCCTACCATACTGGCACACACACACTCACATAAGTGATCTGGATTTAGATGTATAAAAACTCCTGAGGTCTAAAGGTTTGACGAATGAATGGCAAAATTCTATCATCCCACTGAGTGGGTGTCCGTGGGTTATTCAGTACAGTTTGGCTCCCAGGACCCTCGCAGATGCTAACAGAAGCTACGGGTCCACATGGAGTGCCAGAACGATGCTGTTATGATAGGGAAGAATTTAGCTCTCAGAAGTTGAAATAAATGCCTTGTTCATGCTGAACATGAAGGGTGTTACCTAGGCTCGTGGTAGTGAGATGTGGAAATAAACTGTTAATTAGGTTAAGTCCTCTCCCTTGCCAGCACTGGATGTCGACTGTTGTCCTGCAAAACCTTATTCACACAAAATTGTTCTTTGTGATGCTTCCCAGCGAAGTAAAAACAAACTCCAGTGCTATTCCTTCCTCTGAGGTTCCCTCTGCATCCTGTCTCTTTTGTTTCTAGCAGAGGTCAGGAATGCAGGCTGTTCAGGATCGAGGGTTTCAGCAGTGAGACTTAAACTGTAAATAGTGCCATACCGGTGATATTAGAGACAATGAATATCAAACAGAGATTTAAAAATATATATTTCCAGGGGTTTCAAGTAAAAATGCACTCCTAAGAAAGTATTAATTAATCAAACTATCTGCAGAAATAATTTTTTAACTAAGAAAATATATTAGAATTATTGGACAAATGTGAATCAAAATCTCTCTTCTTCAATAGTTCAATAATTTTGATTTTAGCCTTTTTCTTTCATGCAACAAATCTGTGAATCTCCTGGGGTTTTTTGGTTTTGGTTTTTTTTTGTTTTTTTTTTTTTTTTAGTAAGATGAGCTACAAACACTTAAGAAAAATTTTAAAGAAAACTTACAGGAAGTAAAAGAAAACACTGTGTAAAAAAGACAGTAACAGGATCTCTTTTCATTCTTTTTTGATGAGGTTGTCTCTTGGAAATTTTAAGGGTATATTTTATTAAAATTATTTCAGTACTTACATCTTACATATTCCAGTTGCATTTTAAAATATTTCATATTATCTTAGTGGCATATTTTCAGTTTTCAATAATGACAGTCTTTCAGTGCTGTATGTTTTTAATGTTGGGGTTTCTTACATCTGGTTTATAGTTTAAAAAAAAAAAAAAAAGTGTGAACTGATTTGCACCAAATTGCCTCATAACAGCAAGAGTTTATAGTAAAAAGAGATTGTGAAACTGAGGGGGAAATAGGGAAGAATTAAAAATAATGGCAGAATAATTCTTGTAATCACTCAGCATAGGATAAGCATGAAATGCAGCTATAATATGAATGATAATCTGAAGGAGGAAGTAACGGCTGAAAGACTGAAAGAATTTCAATTAAAATATACTAAGCTTAACTGATTGTGCAGATAAAGCACACCGATACAGCAATGATGGACACTACATAAATGCCAATGCAGATTCCCAGAGCACAGCAAACAGTTTAATTAAAAATGAATTTCAATACAATTATTGTTTTAGCCTGACAAACAACTACAACAGAAAGTCGTATTTCATCTTAAAAGCTCCCGACGCATGAAGCATTTCATTGTAGGGTATTTATGAACCCTGTTTTTGTTTCAGACCTCATAATGGACAGTTGAAACACAGAGCAATGAATATATCCTTGTATCGGTCCTTTGTTCTGGAATTTTATCTGAAGATATAATTACGGGGAAGGCAGTGGCATCAGACGGGAGACCCCCCTTTGGCGCAAGAGGCTGAGCGCGTTTCAACGCTTCGGTTATGTTTCAGTGCCCTCTCGTGGCTCGCACGCCGCGGGGACACGGGGGACGGGCAGCCCCACGCGGGGACACTGCCACCCAGGGATGCCCCCGCGGCAGCCCGCCGCCCGGGTGGGGACCTCTCCCACCCCGCGTTGCCCTCCCGTGCTGTCGCCAGGGCCCGCACGCCACCACCCTACGGCAGCCCCGCGTGGGCACTGCCGCCGCCGAGCACGGGTGTCCCCGTGGGGCCACACGGGCTGCTGGGGGTGACCCACCACTCCACGCAGGCCCCTGTGCCCGGAGCCGCACCCCTGCGGGGCCAGGGCCACCGTGATGGAGGGGACAAGCCTCGCTGTCACCTGCCCCAGGAGGAAGCACCGGCGGTCCGCAGGGGGTGTTTGCCGTTGACCCTGTTCCTGGACCAGTCTGGTTTTGTTGATGACACACACTCTTGTCATCATCCTGGATGTGACAGCGGTACCCACCTGCGTGGGGTTTCTGTAACAGTCAGGGCTTACGTGCTGGATGATGGCCATTTCAATACTTAACCATGCATTTCAGAGTTCCCCTGTGATCTATACATACATGCCATTTAAAATATCTTTCCTGTCTCTTTTTCAATTCTAAATTAATTTTTTTTTCACCAGCTTCTTCTGCCTGCCCCTTCCTTTCCCCCCAAACCAAGTAGTGCCTCTCACAAACTGCAGTGCTTGGAGGCGAGGGGCTGCAGGCTGAGAAGCAGGCAGCTTACGGGCAGCTGCCCAGGGAGCATCCCACGCATATCACTGTCTACAACTTTCTTTCAGTAATGAAGTTTCTTGTTCCCTCCTAGACCCAAAACCTGCTGCCAGTCACACTGATTTGTACTGAACAATGTGGTACACATGCTCTGATAAGGAAAACCCCACCTAATTCTAAATCGAAGCCACTTATCTAAGCCTGGTTAGGAGTCAAGCTGTGACCATTACATTCAGATCACTTGTGACACAAACTAGATTTAAACATATATCTCAAGAAGCAGAAACCTGTATCTTCTGACTTTACTACAGTTTTAGATGATGGTAAAAGTCAAAACCACCACCATAATTACCCATCTATTTCTCATCGTGTTTTCTGTAGTGCCCATCACCGTAAAACCTAGGATATGATGTTTGAAAGTTAAATAAATGATGTGAAACTTAGATCTTTGTTTCAGCTAGGCATTTTTTACAACATCAGAACTGAGTGCAGGCTGTAAGTCTTGTCTGTGCACCATGTCTTTTATTGCTTCCTTGCTTGTACAGTGCAGCTTGGGAATTTTAAGACAGAGAAGGGTGTATAAATTGCACAGCTCTGTACTGCAGGTGAAACCGATCCCTGCTGTAATGCTGCCGAAGGTAGGAGAGCTGTAAAGGAGAATGTAAATGTTTAGTATAACCGTTTCACTGAGCAGTGCATTGCCCAGCCCCTGAAGCCTTGTGCTAAGAAAGAGACAGCAGGCAGAGAACTCTTGTTGGTTTTTAGAAAAATTTAATTGAACAAGAATCGTCTTTTCTTCCTCTGTTTTTCAGATCTCTGTGCGACTGTGTAGACATCACTTTTCATTTTGAGGGACACAGCAAATCAAAGCCAGACCAGGTCTGGGTAGAGTTTTTCCTCTGTTACTGATGTCCTACAAAGGTGTGGGAATTTCCCACTAAGATGCTGTTGTATCACTGATTTTATCTTCTGCTGATACTGAACTGATGTTCCTGGTGTGGGGACGTTTCTTATAAACTGATGTTCCTGGTGTGGGGAGGTTTCTCCTCTTCTTGCAAGGAGGAAGAGGAGACATATTGGGACTCTCTATACCTGAGATGGTTCTTACTGGTCAGGGATTATAAAGTGGTGGTGGAACTGAGGCAGGGTTGGCATCCTTAGGTGGTACCCTGACAGCAGCAGTGACTTGCAGATTGTTGCCACCTCTGCCTACTTTCCCAAGGGCAGAATCCATTCCTCATGGGGTGACTGGGGGAGAGATCCCCAGTCCCATGCTTGTGACCCACACCTACCTCTGGTCTCCCATGATGCTCAGTGAGAAGCTTCAGGTGACTCCAAACAAGCATGTGCTAGGTTCACTACTAACACTGCTAGTCATTGCCTACAGAAGGGGTTGATCTTCTTTCTTCCCTGCCCCTTCTGTTAGGATTATGCACGATCAGCATGGGACAAGTTTTGACTCAGAGGGAGTCAGCAGAGTTTTCATCTCAGGATGCAGGAATCAAGATTTTGGGTTAAGGTCATGACCAAAACCCCGCCAGCACCTTCACCACGTTTGTCTCTGTCAGAAGCACAGAACTGCACGACTGGTTTGCTCCTGGAGACAGACCCTCAAGGGAGCTGCTGGTGAGTGTGGAGTCACAGCAGAGATGCAGACTGGGTTGGAAGTTAGGGCCTGGCAGCACCCATCTCTGTCACAGCAGGAGCTGCTGAGCGGAACCTGTGAACTGGTCAAACAACAGGATTAAAGACCATTGTCAGGGTCCACATCTTACAGCTCTGGGCTGGTGCAGGTCAGAAATGAGGAATCAGCATTGTCAGCCCTTCAGTTTTCAAAAGCCCTGAGCTTTGGCAGCCATGTTAAAAAGAAATTTATTTGGTCTTTGAAGAGGGTGGAGGAGAGCAGATGGGACCACAGAAGCAGGCAAACTTCTAACAGGACCATCCAACAGGCCTGGCCAGACAGCTCTCTGCATCCATTAATAATACTGTGCACACACAATTCTCAATACTGTATTTTGTGAATCATAAAATGGGGTAGGTTTCATGGAGATACTAGGATATCTCCTTTTCATATCTCAATATTTTACCTCTAGTGTTGAGTCTGAAGTGGATGTGGCTAGAGAGAGGAGTTACCTCTCTGCTTTGTGAATAAAATCCCAAAGGACCAAGAGCTAAGAGATGCTGAGCACTCATTTCAATAGGTCTTCCCAGTGCAGACCAGGCAAACTTGCAAGTCATACAATTCAAACATCCACTGTGTACCCAGTGGTGGGAAGCACGGAGGGACTTTGTGGCCGCAGCCCATTCCCGTGGCTGTGAGTAGAAGTGCAGATGCATCGTTGCTCTGTCAGTCCCCACACACCTCCCTTCCCACAGACCAAGACAGTGAGAGAGAGTTTCTTTATTTGCCCAGATTGGAATGAAGCCTGTGTTGCCTTAACCTTGCTTTTCTGTGACTCCTATTCTAGTGAGCCCTATCTTGTTGCTCACTGACATTTCCTTGAATGCATCTGTTATTTACAGAATGAGAGGTGAATGCTCAGAAATGTTTTTGGAAGCCAGCGGCAAAGGCCAGGTTAATGGTTACTTGTGTGCTAACACAGACTCTGACCCATGCGGTGCAGCCAGAGCAGTGGAGAGCGTTGCTATCATGTGCTCACACAGCACAGGATGGCACAACACAGAGACTACCTAGAGCAGTGCTGTCTCCCCACTCTGCCTCATCTCTCATTAGCAGCAGCCTCTACAGCAAGAGACATTTCTTTCAAAACTTAAAAAGTGAGCGTGAATGGTGTTCAAAAGCCTGCTTGTTAGAAGACTAGAAACGAGTGGCAGCCTGAGCTGGAGAGATACAGAAGACTTAAAATACATATATATGAATCATATATGCCAGCCTATAAGCCAGGGTGCATAGAAACTGACCTTTCTGTTTCATCACCACAGAGTAAACAAACTGCATAATTTGCTCCATCCCATGAGTACTTGTCCTCTCTCTGCTGTCTGTCCTGATGTCACACGCTGCAGCTGCATTTGGCAGCTTCGCTCCCTCTCTCTTCCCTCTAATCTGTCTCTTTCAGCCAGCACAACAGGACACCCACTCTTCTGCCCTCACTGTTTCTTCACCAAAAATATGGCCTGGTTCATCTGGGTGCAGGGATGAGTCCTGATGAGTTGGGCAGAGGCAGTGTAGACAGAAAACACAGGACTGCCTTCTGAGTGTGGAGCCAAAACAGTCCCAGTTTTACTGTATGCCTGTCTTAGATACAGAGATCTAGGTGGCTGGAAGCTTCTCTGAAGAGTTCCTGCTATTTGTGGGGGAAAATGGAGCCGCTCCTGAGTAGAGAGATGAATGTAAAGGTCTGTGTGAATGTGAATGGAGCACTCAGATCTGGGCTAATGTGTGTTCGAGTACTCAGCTTTGAGTTCAGACTCGGTGTCATCATATTTTAACAGTCTTGTCTAAGGATGTATCTGCTCCAGCTTGAAGAAAGTCTTCAAGTGTAAACATGTTTTTACATTTACTAGCTAAATTGCACAAAAAGTTAATGATCTCCAAGCTGAAGATCTACATTTAGTTTGTCCTTGAGGTACGCAATCTCCATCAGTAAATGTGTGTTCTTCACTTTCAGAAGAAAACAATTAATCTACATGAAGCTGATGCATAAAACAAACTAAGAAAGAACCCTCCTGTGAGTACAGCAGCCTGCTAGAATTCCAGAGTAAGCAGCAGTAGAAATCTATTACTTTATGGAGGCTGGAAAAGATTTGCTTAATATTTTTAGCCCAGTTGACAGTTTTGCTAACCTCTCTCCTTTCTGAACATTTTTCATGTAAATATTGTTCAATATTAAGTATATGGAAACAGTGTGGTGAAGGAGCAGGGAAATTTAAGAGGAGCACATGAGACTGGCAATGCTGGAACTGAGAGCTATCATAAAATACCAACTCTGCAGCCTGATATCCTTCTGCTCTATCAGGTTTCCACACTGAAAGACTTCAAAGTTCCCCTGTGTACAAATCAATTTGATATCTGCTGGGCTGCACACACATACTTCATACATAATGACAACACAGAGTCCATCTCAATGCATTTAGCTAGGAACCCTCTCCCCCTAAACATGCCTAGGAGTGGGTGCATGTGGTAGAGACATGCACCCCATGGTACCTCTGAGCATCAGCCCCAAGGTCCTTTTTGCAGTTGAACTCTGAAGGGTGAAGGTACCATTCAACACAGCTGACTTTCTGTTTCGTTATTTGTTCTTGACAGCTGATTTCAGGCATTCCCTGAGTGATAACCTTCCTCCTTCTTACACATCCCAGAAGCTGATGGGCAGTTATTTTATCAGCCTTTTTCTCATTGTTCCAAAAGACATGTGTTCCTATAAATTTCCAGATAAAGGTGAAGCCATAACCACTGAGAATTACAGATTATAAAAATGCCAGCCTACAAAAACACTCTCACCTGCATACCCTGAATCCTATGCAAAGTATGTCCTAAACCTAAAGAGCATGAATAGTAAAGACTCACTTTAATAGAAATTTTGAATACATACTAAACCATCAGGTGTTAAGGGAGCTTTAGGTGATGGGATTGTGGAAAAGCGTGATTTGTGGGGAAATTATGTCATAACAGGAGAAATCATCCCCGACCCTTCCTTTGCACTGAGGTCCAGCGTTGCAGGGAGATTGGCACGTGGAAGGGGCTGTTCCAGGAGGCTGAGGTGTCTCTGACATGCAAGGTGTCTGTGAGCCGACGAGAGGAGATTCTGGCAGTGCTAGGGAAGGGGACAGGTTGTCAAAAACTGTGAAAATTTGTGCGATATTTGCTGATTTCTGACAGATTAAGTTGTTGGATGATTCAGATGTGAGTAAATCTCTGTCTCCTCCCTGCTGTAACTTCAAATTACCTACACTTCTCCTCTCTCCCTTCCTGTGCTGCTCATTTGGATGGAGGTTAGGTGACCTGGCATCCTTTATTCATGAAAGAAGCCCTGTAATATATGTACGTTTGTTCTATGTTCATGGGGTTAATATAGTTTTGGCAAAATGTGCAGAGAAGCAGCCCTGAAGAAATTCTCCATTTTCCTTCCCAGAAACAGGCTGTGTTGTTCATGCTGAAGAGTCACTGTCCCGCAGGCTTGCCTCCTGCCTCGCCTCAAACAGCATGGGGTATTTCAGCTGCTGGTACGGTCCTTGGACTTGCTGAGACCAGCATAATGGTGCCAGCCCAGTGATAGACTTTACAGTTTCCCTTACCTCCTCCTAGCTATAAATTTGGTTGGGAGAACCAAATTTATCTCTTGGCAACCGCAAAGAATCACAAGTTGGTGGCTCATGTCCTCCCCTTCTTGCAGCCCAGATGTAACTCATGGGCAAAGGACTTGCTGGCTTCAGTACAAAATAAAAAGGTCGTTCAAAAAGTGGTTAGCTATCCCTCATAGTGGGAACTGTCCCCTGTTTAATTGTGAAACTTAACACCATCAGAAAATTCCTGTTTATCCCACTTGAGCTATTATGCAACTTCTCAGAAAGAAACCACATTCATCACTGGGGAATAATAAGTCTTATTTATAGAGTAGCCCATGCATGAAATCCTCTGGGCAAATAACAAAATATAGTCTGGCTTTAAAAAAAAAAAAAAAAAAAAAAAAAAAAAAACATCTCCATGTAGTCCAATAAATGCCAAGAAGGGTGAAATAATTTCTTAATGTTTTTAGACCAAACGTGGTCAGCAGTAAATGAGTGTCAAAGGCATTTTTAACAGACATTTTCTGGACTTACACTGCTATCCTCTTCCAAACAGTTGGTAGCTGTGTGGGATGATCAGAAAAAGAAGAGAGAATACAGTTGAAGAGGTGACTATGTCTTGACCCTCAGCTCACCAGAGCACCCCTTCTGTCTCTAAGCAGCTTTCATCTAAAACTACTGAAAAAACCTAATATGGAGGTAGCTGTGCTGAACACCAAGTGACATTAATTTTACCCTCAGATGTGACAAATTAGGAGAAAAAGCCTTCTGTTTAAAATCTTTCCTGGCGAAACCTCAAGGTCCCAACCCAAGGGAGGAAATTTTGCTTTGTCCCTTCAACCCATGTGAGTGGGGCAGTCTCCCTCCTCCAGAGGGGCTGAAGCTATGAGGTGACCTCCCTTGAAGATGTGCTGGTTACCTGTGTCAAGGGTGGGTGTCACTGGGCATTAACCAGACACAACACCAGGGAAAAAGTGTGAATAAGGGCAATATTATCCACCCCCTTTATTCTACCTGGCTGGAATATGTGTGAAGTCCAGGGAGGAGACTGGGGACCAGAGCTAGTGTTGGTCTCCATGCCGAGGCTCTCACCCTTACTTGCTTTTTAAGGAGAAAAATAGCAAATTCATGATGCTATTGAAAACCAGATGATAATTTATGCAGGTACAATATATCTCTTAATATCTTCCTTCCAACTACGTTTCCCGTATGTTGCAGCTTTTAATTGTTGCATTCCAAATGACTTGCTTTTCAGTCAGCAAGACTGAAAGATCTTGAAAGACCCCAGAAGTAATTTATGAGCAATTATCTGATTTTCATTTTTAGCAGTCTGTACTGTTCCGATTTCTGTCACCTTGGAATATTCTTTGCCACAGTCTAGATAATTTAACTAATAGGAGGGACACCCGTTTTAAAAGGGGGCTTTCTAATGACAGGCCCTGCTGAGCCTGCTGACACTGGTGCGGGTAGTTGGAATTATTATGGTGATTCTCAGCATTTTCATTAATCTCTTCTGCATTCTCTGGGGTTTCTGAGCTGAAACTTGCCAGGCAAGGTCTTAGCAAATTAACAATTTTTCTTCTCTTTCCTTAGGGTCTTTTTTCCTATTGTGGGAGTTGATTAAATAAGGTAAAAGTAGTTCACAAAATTACAAATTAAGATGGTGACAACAGGCTTAAGGCCTATATAAGGAGTGCAATGAGCATCTGCTGGAGCAGTGAATTCCCTCTTTCCTGTACCCTCCAACAGAAAATCAGGGTTCAGCAGGGAAATTTTTGCATGCTGAGCCACACCTCACTCAGGATTACGGGTTTGCTGAGGATGGCTCTGCTGGTTCAATGGGGAGGTGATGACCACCAGCAGGTTTCTGCAAAGTTGTTCCATGGCCACATCCCCACGTGTGACCTGTGACATGGTCCAACAGCAACCATGCTTGCCCTTGGGTTCCCCAGAGGCAGAGGAAAGTGATGGAGCAGCAGCGAGTGGGAAGAGAGGAATGAAATGCATGCAAAGTGCCACGTGAAGGCCCATCAGCTGTGGTCCCTCCACCTGGCAGGATACAATGCAGAGCGCAGTTTTTCCCTCTGTGCTTATCTGGGCACAGATGAAGTGTCTTCCAACACATGTGTAAGAGCAAGGAATGACAGAGACTACGGAGTGGGTTTGCACAGCTAGGTGACCATCAGTTCCCCCCCTACCCCACTGAGCAAAGGAAATCGTCTGGCTCAACTGCATTTGACCAGCCCTGAGGGCAAAATTGTTCATGGAAGAGCTGGTGGAAACAAAGCTCTTGCATGCTTGAAGCATAAGGTCTCTGAAGGGTTCCCTCATGGATGCACAGCCCCACATAGACAGCGGGGCCCAAATATCTTCTGCCACTATGTCACCAGCTGAGGAGAGGGTGCCCACAGCTCTTGCAAACACAATTAACCCCAGGAGCAGAGGCAAAACGAGATCTTCTTCATTCTGGTCACTAACAAAAATCATCTGTTTTCATACCCCTCGGGTCCAACTTGCCTGTTGAGATGCTGGCACTTCAGAAGACAAGAAAATCCCACTATGTGCCTGTACAGCATTGACTGCAGGAGGCCTCATTTTTGTGTGGAGAATTTGGGCGCTACCACAATCCGAATCACAAATGTAATTTTTGTGTTTATCTTCTCTTCCCTTTGATCTTCCCCACACTCTGATTGCTGATAGATTCAGCTAGCTTAGAAACAAATATTTATTGCAGCTATGCTCTTCCATAAATAGCAACTGTATACTTTTAATTAGAACAACTTTTTTTTTTTTTTTTTTTTTTTTAAAGCACATATCTGGAAACTAAAGGGAAGGAAAGCAAAACCATTTTGAAAGGCACAGAATACAGGCTTGTGCATGTGTCCCAGTCCTCTGCGCTACAGTGTGCAGAGCTGAGCGAAAAAATGACTGCTGTTCTCGGCAAACATCAGAGTCTTTAGACATTTAAACATTCAGCATGCAGAGGAAGAAAAGGCATGGCAACTACCAGTTAGCTGGGAGGTTTTGTTTTATTTCTCTCTCTGTTCCTCTTGCATCCACTTAGAGGGGATGGCTCAGAGGATTCAAACTTCCTTGCTTGCTTGTGGGAAAGAAAAATCATCCCTGCTTTGGGAACCCAACTTCTCTACCCAAGCGGGAAGTCACAGACACAGCACATCAGTGGGTAAGAGAAACGATTGCCTTGCCCCCACCCCAACACATCAGAAGTGAAACCTAGGTCAAGTCTTTTCATGTGTTGCTCATAGCTTCTTTAAAACAGTGTTTCCACTGATGCACACCAATGTGATGAACATTTTTCATGTATTATTAATGCATTTCTTTGTACCATGTTCCAAAAAAAAAAAAGTTTTGATTTATTCCACACCTTAAACCCAATGTGACAAACTAGTGAGATGGCAGCAGGCTGTCTCTTTCTTTCTCCAAGATTTGAAAACTGAACTTAAAAGTCTGGAATTATACTCAGATGCATTCCACTCTTGTAATATTAACATTTTTTTTATTACCTGAACTATTTTCCCTGTCTCCCTTGACTCCCACAGCAGGGACTCTCATATTATTTCCTGCAGTGTTCCACCCCCACTTTCAGAGACCTGGATTTGAGGAGCTGCCCTACCGTTTATCAAAGCTTTTCCCTTGGTCATCAGAGAGAGTCTTGTCTGGTTTGGGCTCTATGAAATTGTCTGCTTCTACTTTTTTCCTTGCTTTTTCTTCCTCTTCTTTGTATCGAGTTATCTGTTCACAGCTGAGTAATCTCAGTAGAACTGCAGGGATGGAGATCTTCTTGCCTCGCGTCAAAGATACAGAACCTTTTTCAGCTGAGCCAGGGATTGGCGATACGGACAGGTATTTATAAGTGCACACACAAAGTAGGTATGAGGTGTCCGCTGTGGCAATTCCTGTGCAATATTGTATTGATCATATATACCTCTGACCTCGTTTTCTGCCCTCTAACCGTACAGTTCACCTCCACCAAGACTAAGTACTTCCAGCCTTCTTTACTGCTCAGAGCCTCTCGAGCAGCAACCATCTTTCTGGGAAAAACAAAACAAAGCAAAACCAAAACAACAAAAAAAACCCCACCCCACCAATCAGAAAAGGAAAGTCTTTGTTTCTTTTCTTCAAGATGTAGGATTTTCTCCCAAAACAGAGCGATAAAATTTATAATATCAATTCTTAAATGAGCTGACACATTTAAAGCTCAATAGATTGCAAAACAGGCTAAATCATCACCATATTTATCCCACAAAGATTGGGGAATCATTTGTTTGAGAAGAAAAAAAAATCATTTTTAAGATCGAGGTAGTCTGTGAGATAGTAGACTTTATATTGTCAGTGTTGTTGAGCAGAGAAAAATTACAGATCGTTTCCCAGTGAAACCACTGACATCAAATTTGTAGACAGACTCTATCATCAACAGATATTTTAAATATACAGTGTAAATACAGGTGATCCAACCGCAGAGTGTGATATGACTCTAAGCAAATGTTTTAGCTGGTCCTGCGTAGAAGTTAAATTATTTGTGTGTTTTCAACTGTCCTGTTCGTGCTTTTTTTCTCACAATATAGAGCTCCTATCCTGCCTGCGCTTTACTTCTTAAGCTCTTTAAAAACATTTCTCTCTGCAATCCTTTCTGTAGTGCAGTGAGTTCACATATGTAGAAACTGTTGGTTGTTCCTAATCTCTGTCCATTTGTGTGCTGGTCCTCCGAGTAGGAGCTTTTTGAACAGAAATGAGTCTCCCTTTCCTGAGAGTCTGGAAATCATCTAGCTCAAATCAACGTCTATGGTAAAGATGCTGACACCCATGTTGTCACTAGTTATTATTTATTTATGTTCCCATGACTAGTTAATGGAGTTCTCTCACCTGTTATTAATAGAATTATCTTTTTACAGCAACATTATATGTATGAGTACAGATGATGGGGTCATTTTAAACTTCACTAATCACTTCC
The DNA here is from genome assembly GCF_003259725.1 of Athene cunicularia. NCBI lineage: Eukaryota > Metazoa > Chordata > Aves > Strigiformes > Strigidae > Athene > Athene cunicularia. The sequence continues at coordinate 17,074,982 of NW_020799105.1, forward strand.
ATGAATATTTGCTTGAACAGAAATCTAAATCTACTTCCTCTGTATTAGTTTTTCAATTATTTTGGGGAAAAAAAATCTAATTTTCCTTCTCCAAACACTATTGCAACATTTTCCTTAAAAAAAGCAAACAAACAAAAAAAAAAAAAAAACAAAAAAACAACCAAACAACGAGAGAGAGAGAGAAAGAGAGAGAAAACCCCTATTCTGCTGTGTTTCTATATCGCAGCCCTTTCTGTGTGTATGCTCTTGTGGAGGAGCTAATACTTTCTATGGCTACTCTAGCTGACAACTGTAATCACAAAAACATTGATGTTTGCATGAGGTCCTGAGCTATGCACAGAAAACAAATTTTTGAATGCTAAAGTGAATGTAACAAAACAAAATCTCATTCTGAGAGTAACACTTGACAATCTGCTAATCAGGCAGTGAAAAGGAAAGCCATATGAGCTCTATACACCAAACCAAAATTTACTAGTCCATCTTAACCCACCCTCACCAGAGGGTTCTAGGAGACTGTTTTGCTAATAGTTACAGAACACAAAAGCTGTAAGGTATTAATGCACATTTTGTAAACAGAAAAAGTGGGCAAATCTATAGAATAAATTATACATAATTTTTTTCCCCACTTCTTTTGCCTGCCAGCATAACTATGCCCATACTGTGCTGAAAAAAGGGTTTTCACAGATTTGTGATGTTAAATGTTGAATCTATATTTATGAGTTTCCATGATGTTTCTGTAATAATAAGATTATTAAAGTCTTTTTTACTTAGTATGAGGCACTAAGGCAATCAATGCGTGAAACTCACCCGCCTGTAACAGTAGCTGGTTCATTAGCAGGGACTGCTGTAAAGAGTGTAGTGAACATTAAGGAATATGCATTTATTTTTAGCAGGCACTCAATATTCTGTGCAAATCCAGCATGGGAAAGTGGAACAGAATTCATAAACTTCTCAATGGCAAAGAATGCTTCCCAGAATGGCATCAGTCGAACATTTTATACCTTTTCTTTCTTGTCCTGCACCCTAAGGTGCCAGAGAGAAAACATGAATAGCACAAGTCTTAAGACTTGTGCCTAAGTCTTAAGGCTTAATTCCAGAGGGGAGTTGTTTATCAAACTGGTCCTCCATTTTGAGTGTTGTCCCTGAGTGTGGTTCTACCAACAGCTGCGCCCATATAATATTTTGTCTAGTTCCCATCTTTCACAATTAGCTCATGAGAATATCATGTCAGGCTCTTTCAAAAGCCTCATACCATCTTCAGACATACCTTGCTCATGTTGAATTCTGCTCTGTCCTTAGTATCTCTTTTTCTTCCAAGTGAGATCAGGATAAATGAGGAGGCAGTCCTTGATGTGACTGGCAGAACCTGTATCTTGCATCCCTTTGAGAATCCCCAAATTTGGTGACACCCAGGGCCTTTGGTGGGGATTTGGTGGCCTCACCACCACTGTATGTTCAAAGAGGAGGCCAATTTCAGCACCCAGATCAAATGTTTTTACTGTGAGGAATGGTTGCACACTGATGACATGGTGCTGAATACACCATTTTCACTAGGACAGAATGTGAACATATTCAGTTCTTAAACTTTTTTTAAATCAAATTGGAAGTCTCCTTGCTCAACTAAAGAGCTTGCAACAGCATGTGAAAGTGACAGCTAGGGAAAATGCCATCATTAGGAGTATTTCCATAGCGTCTATGGCTCTCCGACAGCAGGCAGACATGCCGAAGTGATGCATACAGTATTTTCAAATTAATATAAAGTGTATATGAGTGGCCTTTGTAAGTTTTCTGTGTATTCAGGGAAAGCTCAAACTGAGGATCTGACCTGAATTTGGAATTGAGTGGTCCTTTCAGTTAAGTAAAAGCTCAATTTTCATGACAAGAATCCATTTATTAGGTGAACCAAAAACCCCATAAGCAGACAGTTTTAGGATTTCAAAGTGCCTTCATACAGGTTCCAGGAAACAACTTGCAAAACATGCAGGAATTTATACAGAGATGTTTAATAAATCAAAGAGACACTTACAACAATGAACATCACTCAGTTTAGGTGATTAGTTCTTTACAGTCATTAGGATTGGAGACCAGAGTGTGTGGACTAGTCTCTTTTTATAGATGATTGATGGGATGAGAGAGATCAGAAACAATATTGTAGACAACAGATGAACAGAGAATATTAAAAAAGCAATGGGGGAAGGATTGAAGCCCTGCTGAAAGATTAAAGAATAGAAAGAAGTACAAATGAGCAAATCAATTATTGTGTGAAGATTTCTAGGATGTTGTTTAATTCATATTGGCCTGTTCTATATTTAGTTTCTTCACAGTTTCTTTTTTTATTGATGTTTCTTTTAGTTCCCTCTCTGGAATCTGATTCTAAGATGCATCATTGAATGATCCTTTGAGGGGAAATGTTACAAAATGAGACCCAATCTAGCAAACATTTTCTGACATGAGTCGTCTTGCCTTAACTAAGCAAAATTCAATGATGCTGTTCTGGAGTGTGAAAATCATTCAAAGACACCAAAAGTTTGCAAATGTGGACCGTGGAGCGGGGAGGGAAGGGCAGAGAAGGAAAGGAAAGGAGTAACTTCAGACATGCTCTTTCCTTCCCTAGGAGTTTATTTTAGCACCAAGTATATGGGGCAGGTTGCTGGAAAGATGCTTCCAAAGACGTGCAGAGAAAAGGGGTTTATGTGCAGTGCCTGTCTATCAGACCCCTTGCTGGACGTGATGCCACAAGTTGAGTAGCTCTCCCATGGGTCTTGGCTTCAGGACCAGCTTCAAGGACCAGGGTAGCTGGGTTTCCCAGATTGTCCTCCTGCCTGAAGCCTCCTCTCCCAAAGCATCCTGTATATGGTGTGAAAGCTGCTTCCCTCATGGGAGTCATTCGCTTTGGCTTTTTGGGTCCCAGTTAATTATGTGCACAAGTGAGAGCACTAGCATAGGCAAGGACAATCAATATATGAGAGGTTTCCTCTGGGAGCTGGAGAGATGAACTGAGGCCATTGCCTCCACTTAGCTGTTCCCCGAGCCAGCCTAGTGAGCACAGCAACTTCGGGTTAACCTGTGGGGAGCAGCAAAGAAGAGGAGCCCAGAGGAGAGGAACTGGGGTGGAGGTACTGTAGCAGAACTTGTGCTGAGTGACGAGGACTGTGCACAGAGGGGGTTAGGGGAGAGGAGAGGATGTCTGGGGATGGGTGTCAGAGTGGAAAAACCTTTGTGCTTATAGGAGGCACTATGGGAAAGGGAAAAGAGGAAATAAATACACATTTAAAAAAATGTGTACTCTAAGCACAGACCACAGACTTTAAAATAATGTAACCATGTTGCTTTGCTGGCTTCAAGATGTCATTACAGAGCTGAGCTCAGGCTGTTCAGGAATCAGTTCCATTTTGGAGCACGTTTGAATTAAGTTTAACAATAAATTATTCAGTTTTGCAATGCCTGGCTTAGGGATGATTATAACATCACTGTAATTACTTTTAATGTAAACACTGATACATGCTGCCACCCGTACCAGCACCTCAACATTCAAAATTTGCAGTGAGAATTAGGTGCCTGTCTAAACATACTGTATGAAAAGTATTGCTTTCCACACAAAATGTCAGCTTCTTCCCAGAAATATCTTTTTAACAACAGCCAAAAGGATTCACTGACATCCTTCTTGTGAAGCATTTCCTAGGAGCATGGTGACTCTCACCTCTTCTCTGATTTTTGGGATACTATGATGTATCACAGGAAGATTGCCAACCACGACGTCCATGTTAGTGCCTAGAGTTAGAGGACGAAGAACTTGACTACTGCTGCCCTGAAGCATTGTGATGGTAGGCTCATACCAAAGTTATCCAACCTTAAAAATATTCAGGTTTTGGTTTAGGAGTCTGAAGCAGGAACACCACACTGGATTTCCAGTGAGCTGATACAGGTTTTGGCTGCTAATGAGGGAAGCCTCTCTGGAGAGTGTCTGTGTTTCCTGTTATGAACCTCAGGCACAGATTTTTTGTGGTACCAGGTCTGTCCATTCCCAGTCTGGTCCTTCAGAGGCTGTGCTGGTGGTGTGGGCACAGACATCTTCTGGGCTGCAAGCTTCTTGCTCCCATCACCTTCACTGGGCCTGGCTCCCGGTACTCACCATCGGTGTAAAGCCTGCAAGATGACTGGTTTGATTGCAATGAGAAGGATAGAAAGTGGAGAGTGGGGAAGGGAACAAAACAATTTAGGAGCAGCTTAGTCAAAAAAGGGCTGGTTAAAGAGGACCAGAGGGAAACAGGCAAATAGTGCTGAATGCAATGGACGAGGGGCAGGAACAGTAGTTGATGTTTTCAAAGGAAGGTAAGGGGGAATTCAGTGGGAGCAGGATGCGAAATCCCTTAGGATCTGCTCACAAGTCCAGTGACTAATTTACAAGCTATTAGCCCCACAGTTATCGATCTGGGACTCACATTTAGCATTGCTGCTCAGGAGACAGTTTCCTTATCCCAGACATGGTTATAAAAACCATAATCAATTTTACTTGTGGTTGCCACTGCTACATGGAGAAAAGTGCAAACAGTGCTGTGCTGCTTCTGTTATAAATTTCAGAAACCTAAATTAAAAAAATACTTGTTTGACTTCAACTATGTAAAAAATGAACTTGAATACTGGATCATGTGTCCATAGAAAAATTGCTTTTCAGAAAGAAAATCCCAGGTCAAAGTATAGATCTAAGATGATGGATCAAAAAGAGGAATTGTAACCTGGGGAAACTGGGCTTGAAATGAAATCAACGTCTTTATGCTCAACCAAATTGGCCCTGCTCATCACGCTAGTCCAGCCAAGTTAAACATGAAGCCAAGATAAACATGACATAAGTACTAGAGCTGTTACACATTTCATCACCTCCACGTATGAGAACCAAGGAGGTAAGGCAAGAGCTGCAACTGTGTGCTGCTTCAGTTGTGCATCATTTCAGATGAATGTTCAGCTGGCTAACTCTGTCAATATCTAGCAATAAACATTAGTAAATAAATGAAAATTGAAAGTATTTTGTATAATTCTAATTTGGAGAGCTGCACAAGGAAAAGTAAACACCTAAAGAGAGTAAAGTAGTTGTATAGTACTTACTCAAGATTTGTTGGCTCTATCAGAACTGCATAGCTGTACTCATAACATTTGTGCATGGTTGCACCTGAAGTTATTTGTCTCTGTTATTTTAGTCATTTAGACAATTCACTGAACAGCATACTAAATTATTCTGCCAAAGAATTCCCTGATACTTTCTATACATATTACTGTATGACTCCCCTCCTGGAAACATGACATCTCACTGTCCCATTGAATGTTTGTAGTAACAATATTATCGTGAATGGGGAAAAAAAAAATAATTTTTAAAGATGTATTTTGGAGGAACGTTTTATTTAAATCCACGTTTCCTAGTTTGTGTTTTCTTCTGAATGCATGGAGGTCAGACTTCTAGCTTTGTTTCTTCAACAGGAAAAAAGTAGTTACCATAATGTTCATTATATTCCCTTGTTTAGGGATTGTAAAATAAGTTAGTAATGAGGGTGGTGTCATCTACATTGCAGTGTAAGAGGAAAAAAGGCACAGATGCTGGCTGAAGTGGCACCAAGAAATGTGACAACTCCTGCAATTGGGCAGCGCCCAAGATGGCAGAAACATTTCCCAGAGGCTGCAGATGTGACAGTTTTGCAGCCCTGGGTACCCTGTGGGGTTTGTGCCTTTCTCGGAGTACAGAAAGGAGATAGAGACTCCCTGGAAGTCTGCGCACTAACCCCATTTACCTCCTCTCCATCATACACAACTTGTGAGTCCGTGGACCACGTCAGACTGGGCCACTGAGTGCAGCCCACAGCAGCTAGTCTGTGCCACTGCGCTACAGGGACTATCTTTTGGGAAGCTGGCTGGGGCTCTTACCCTCAGATGACTTGCCAGCTGCTGTCTGACATGTTTTGGATGCACCTGGTTCTGAGCGGTGCAGGGTAGGTCTATGCACCTCTGTGCAAGCTGCTGCCCGGTGCCCTGCTGAGCCCGGCCACTCCTCTGTGCTGCTGCTCCTCACCCCCTGGGGAAGAAAATCCTCACGGGTGCGGTGCAGGCCCTGCTGTCAGGCTCTTTCAGGTCTAGCCACATCACTAGGTCTTTGCTGTTACAGCTTCTCCTTTCCTTCCTATGCTCTTGTTGCTGCTGTCAGATTAAAAGCCAAATGCTGCACCTTTCAGAAACCCCACCTCTTCCTCCAAAGCAGCAGAATGGCATTGCCAGCTCCTGCCAGCCCTCCCCTAACCCTTCCCGCCTCTAACTCCCCCATCAGAGACTACCTTATGGGGGCATGGCTTGTACGTGTTCCCTCGGACTGATGTTCCCTGCTCTCCACTTCGTCTGGAAAAGGACCAACAGGGCCTGTGAGGAGGTGTTTGGTAACCGGAGCAGAGAGACTATATTAGTTCTACCTTTGCAGTGTAAAAATATCTCTGGTTTAGGATGGCTGGACAGAATTTGACCCTTGGGATTTATAGCCTAGGCAGGTTAAGTGAGAGCTGTGTACATTAAATGCAGACTTTGAGGTAGGCCATTGCATCTTTCCTAAAATGATGTTACCCTACGGTCAGATTTTGTTTGTTTTTAATACTCTGTAAATTTACTACTGGGGCTTTGATGCATGTTTTTCAACTTGAAAGCAAAACTGTTTTCCTTCGTCCACCACTTTACAATTTTAATGCTTTTAGCAGGCAGCTCCGAGACACAAAAATGGGCTTAGAAAGCTGCACAGCTAACAAGAATATCTGGAGCTGTTATAAGGAAAGATTTAAAAGAACACCCAAGAGGCCAGAAAGGGACGGAAAACCTTAGAGCCGGGTGTACGCTGGTCTCTGACTGGGGACAGGAACAAAGCTCCACTATGACAGGTTGTTCTTCAAGGGCTCCATGGTGTTTATGCACCTTCAGAGGAAGAGTCTGGTACCAAATCAGAGCCGGAGAGAGGTTGCTGGTCCTGGTGTGTACCACTGGAGTGGGATTGCCTCTCTTCCTAACTAGCTCATCCTTTTCTTGAACTAGCTTTGAGCTTGCACAAAGCCTCTGAAGAGTTACTTCTGGGTTATAATGGTGGGGATGAGGGAAGAGCCCTTTTGCACATCCAACAGAACTTTCTGCTGCCTGCACTTACTCTGTTTTTTGTTTGTTTGCTTGTCTTTAAATTTTTACTGTGCTTTTGATCTGAGCCCAAGAATTGAAACCATCACTGGGAATGTGCTTCTAGAGAGAATTATGAAACAAAATGCAACCGCAACACTTTAAATGTTGATTTAAGTGGTGTCTAGACCTCATGCTGGCTTTCTGCACCAAGATGAATTTCACAAAGAGAATACCCCTCCTCCCCTTCCCAGATTTTATATTAAAAGTCAATTCCCTATACTCTCACTCAACTCTGGTCCTTCTGTATAAAGAGGAATAATAGGGCTTCTGCTTTCTTATTTTCATTTGTTGTTTGAAAAAGACTTGTATTTAATGGAGGTGGAGGGAACACTAAAAAAGGAAGCACAAACATGTATAGAGCTTTTGAGTTATTGTTAATTAAAGAAAGCCACAAAATGGTAGCAGCGGAAAAGACCATAGCCAAAGTATCAATCTTTACATATTCCATGGCATTGCTGTTGAGTCTGAAGAAAGATGTCCTGACCCTCAGAAAGGCTGGCTTGTGCTCTTGTGGGCATGGTGCTGATGGCTGATGCAGGCAAGTATTTCTAGAACCACTGGTTTTATTACAGTTGCATAGTAGAGGTTTTTATTTTTCTTTTACCTTAGGAATTATCTTTCTTCACTCACAGCTGTGGTAATTTGTTTCTTCTGGTGTTAATAACTAGATCTGCAGTTAGTATATCTAACACCACAGTAATCCACACACAAACCAGACACACATAGGTAGATACAGCACAGAATATTCATTCATGTTGGAGGATGTAGAGGAGTTATCAGCCAGGAAGGGCTTGAAATGGTTTCCAGGATCAGAATTCAAGTGTTGTGCACAGTGGTAGAAAAAAGTCCAAGGGAAATATTTTTTCAGTTGAAATTCCCATTTTAGGGGAAAAAAAAAGAGGATAAAGTAATGTTTCTGCTGTTTATTTTGGCAAGCAAAACTACTAAAGCATTATAAGATACAATACTTAGTAGTAATTCCAAATAAATCATTGAGACTATAGTCTTTTAGGTTATTCTTTCCCTTCTTTCATACTAGACATCACAGTCAAGACAGGGCACCTCTTGTGCCTGGAGCTGCTCATTAATATAGAAGAAAATACTGAGCCAGAATAGTTTATTATCTAAACGGGCAACACAGATTTAAAGAAGATAAGTTACTACCCACATTTTTCAGGTGGGAAGTGAAGGAATTCTGAGAGTAAATTATTTGTTCAAGGCGGTATTGACAGCTGTGCAGAAATACCCCAATCCACCAGAGTTCTGATCCAGTACTTAAACCAGCTGTTTTCATCTATTTATTCTCAATTTTAAAAGATTTAATAGTTCTCTAATTTTGTCTCCATATTTATTGTCTGAAAACACCTATACAGTCACAGATCAGTGCTTCAGGTCTGATGAGCAAGCCATCATGAATAAGATGGTCTTGGGGATGTAGGGAATGGGACCTTTGCCCAAAAAAGAACGTCCCAAAGATGGATCCCAAAGATTTTGGTGCCCAAATCCTGCACCATCTTTGAGTCTTTTGACATGCATGGCAACATACCTTATGCACTCCCCTGCCCACAAAGTTATGGCCATATCCTGATGGATAAGGAAAACAAGATGGTACATGTGGGCTCACAATGTTTAAGAATCAAAATGGCTCCAAAGCTTCTTTTCAGTTTCTTGAAGCTCCCTACTGACAAGACATTTGCACATATGGGAAAGAGGAAGAAGGAATTTTATTTGTTTAAGCTTGTAAAATCTGCAGAAGCTGCAAGAAGGTTTGCCTTTCCACAGGGTCTGACATGAGGACCACTTTGCCACAGACAGTAGGTCGGAATGAAATGGAGCCACGAAACATTCTCACTGGTCTAAATTCTCCCGGGAACAAAGAGACACCCAGCAATCTGGTGGCTTGCATCTTATTCTGTAGATTCATGTGGCACAAAAAGATGAGTGTTGTGTAGCCCCCTGCAGACGGCGAGATTTCACTCAGCAGCTTAAGAAGGTCACTTAAGTGTTAAATAGCACCCAGGATACCAGGGTAAGATGATTATCTGCCATGTAATGTTTTTTACATACCATGAGCTGCGCACAAGGGCATATCTAAATAAAATGCATAGGAAATAGCATCACACAAATATGATCTACGTTTTTTCTTGATCAAAGAGGCTGAGGGAAAAAAATAATTAAAAAGTAAAAGCCTTATGCAATGAGATTTAAAAGAAAACTTCGGAGGCTGACAAGACGCATCTGGCACAACTTCAAAGTCCATCAAAGTACATATAATCAATGTTTGTCAATAGCAGTTTTGCATCCTTTAATTTATCTTTCATGGATATAAAGCATGATGTTATTAGGATCCAGTCCATACCTTAATTCTGTTTGAGATTTGATGAATCAGGGCTCTATTAAAATTCAGTGCAAATCAGCTTACTCAAGGACACATTACATAAACTATCTAACTCCTTTTATCTTGCTGTCTTTCTAACGAGTTAAAGAATCTGGAATCTCTTAAATTTGTATGTGTGGCCACCAACATACTAAATCTCAAACAGGGTTTGCTTGTAGGCGCCTGCTTAAATTATGCACGTGTGGCATAATTAGCATACCTAAATTCTTTGTGTATTTTGATGTATGAAGTCTCCTTTAGGATGTTCAAGGCTCCAAAGTGAGGTATCATCAGAAATAAGGTTCCCTGACATCCAAATTTCATCATTTGTCACAGTGTCTGTAATCAAGTGCTCACATTTTATCTTTTCCACCAGGAAATCCCATTCAGGATGGAAAATGAAGAGGCATTGTGATTTTACTGTTTTCTTCCTCAGATTTCAACATGTGCACATCTCACCCATCCATTTTATTTACTGTACACTACTCATGTCCTCCTGAGCAGACAACCATATTAATTTTTCTCCTGGTGTTGTATAATATGCTCAGCACTATCCTATTTAACTGCTTTATAACCACAGAGAAAACATATTGCTAGGACTTCCTTGTGAATTGGGGCTGTGATGTGAAAACCCTGTATTTCTATCACCCTCTGCCTTCTTCCTACTCAGGCTCTAAACTATCTGGGAGAAAGAACACGTCTTTTCACTTGTTTTCATAGCATGTAGCACAAACAAGATCTGATCAGTAAAAGTTTGTCAGCATTTCTGCAATACAGAGTTGTTTATTCTTGCAATAATATTGTGATTTCCTCAGTTGCTACTGTTGTTAGAAATGGTTCAGCTTCTGGAGAGCAGGGGTTACTCAAGAATTTCAATTTTTATTTAAGAAAAAGATTCCAGGTTCTTACATTTGTGGACAAATGCTTAAGAATGTCCAAAATTTAGAAAATAATAAAAAGCACACTTTCATATTTTTTAAAAATTTGTATTTTATAACCAGATCTCACTATTTTTTTTTTCACATGGGAGAGAAGGCAGTCTGATTCATACTTTTTTTCAATTTACAATAATAGTTAAAAAATAATTCTAATACAGGAAAAATGTGTTGTTTCATTGTTAATTTATACTATTCCCATCTTTGATACTTACTGATTTGAAACATTTACCAGCGGTCAATGCAGTGATTATCTGGACAGGATGTGCTTATTTGATCTGGGCAATTTGTTGAACATTAAACAATATTTGAAGCATGGTTAATTATTTGTACTGAATTAGCTCACCCTCAAATGATTGTGACTTGTCTGAAAAAAACATAGGCAAGAAGAAAAAGCTATTTTCAAGGAAAAAAACGAGCATAAGGATGGTTAACAGTGCTTTGACCCTTCAGGTTCTTCCACTGGTCATTCTCCTAGGGAAGACACATTTGTGCGTGAGTATGTTTTTATATTATTTTTCTCATCACGTGCCAGCTCTGCTCCTTGCTGAGCCCTTCCCGGGCAGCTTGAGCATTTAGCTGAGTATCCACATTTCAGGACACTGAGGTGCCCAAGTAAATGCTGCATAAGAGGGAAGCCCCATGGCTTTTTTGAGCAGATATCTATAGTGACAAAGGATGGCCCATCTGGGTGTGCTCCGTGTCCACCCCGCTCGAGCCCAGGGGTGTGCGGTGGGGAATGCAGTCACTCCCCAGCCCTGGGCACTGCAAGATGCTCCAAACCACCGGGCTGCAGCATGGGCTGCTCATCATCGTGGTGAAGGGACCAGATATCCAATTAAACAAGTCAGGGGTATGCGATGGTTTGGCAATTTTGCAAGCTCTTTCATCAAAGGTAAAATTTACCCCAGCCATATGTTTTGGATGGCTGAATTATCATTGCTGCTAAGATGGAAGGAAGGTTAATTGCAAAATAATTAACACAGCTAGAGATGGCCAAAGCCCTGCTCTGGCAGAGCTTGATATACTTTCCCAAATCTATTCATCTCCTCCTTAAACAAGACTGAAAGAACGACTTGTAACCAAAGCAAAGTTAAAAGTAAGGTTTTAAAACTTTTCTGTTGTTCCTCCAAGCACTGTGAGCAAGTAGATTTTCTCCTGAAGTAATTTGAGGTTCTTTCGAACCTGCTTTCTTAATGACAGTTCCTATGCAGGCAGGTTCATATTTACTGAAATGCGTTGCAAAATTTCAGATGTTGACATGTTTAAATTGAGTCCTTTAGGAAAAATATATAGTGAGGGGTTCATAATGGGTTATAGATCTTTTTGAAGAGCTTGGTGAGCTTGTAATCAGTGGGTTTTGTAACACAATAGGGTATTTATCAAATAGTGTATCATCAGGGCTATCTATCCGCTGACAGCGGTGGATATGGCACACTTGATCCACTGGTACATATAGCAATGTACTGAGGGGATCAGTTCTAGGGTAGTTCAATGCCAGTTTTACAGACACTGTGGGAATCCATTCTAATATAAATAATCTCATAACGAATTGGTTGTGTTAATTCACACTCAGTGAGGAAGATGTAGGTTCAGTCTTGGACAACATGAAGTCTTGCACAGATTTTTCCTAACGTGTCCTAAGCGTTAGATTGATTCATTAGCTTTGACAATCCTAATCTGACTTTGCTCTAAATATTGTTGTGGAACATATAGCGTATATCTCCCCCCACCCCTGAAAATTCATTAACATTACTAAAATGCAAGAGCAATTCTGCTGTCACTGAAAAGCAGCACGACAGAATATTCAGCAGGCTAGTTTTTAATAAAACATGTTTATTCTTCATAATTAATATAACAAGGTTTTCTGGTTTAGCACTTGGCATGGATCCCAGAAAAAAAGAGGGGAATGAGTTGCCGTGACATGACCATTGCATGACAAACATGTTATGAGAGGACATTTTTGCCTTAATGATTTGTTCCAAAGAAAAAGTTATGCTGAAATAGTTAGAATGGAAAAAGAATAGACTTTGCACTTTGCTGAAACCATGAAAAATACCCTTACAATTTCTTTTTCCATCCTTTCCCAGAACTATCTATCTTCTTATTTTTATTTGAATTTGGTTTTAGGAGGTTTTATAACACTGATTAATAAATGTTATTGGTGAAATTTAGCAGAAGTCCAATACAGATTTAGGCAGTAGCTCATATTGAGTCAGACAAAATAAAAAAGGAAAGTACTCGGCCATTCATGGATCTGACAGATTTGGAGCGGGACCCTAAGGCAAAAATTTCCATTTGGTTCTTTCATATGACCTGAAGAGAAACTGATTTCACCTGCATGAATCAAAACTATTTCCATAGAAGGCATAAAGCTGCATGATGGGTGCAAATGAGAACAAAATTTTTACCCTTATTTTAGCATATATGGTACAATCGCACCAAAGACTGTCTTCAGACATGACAGGTCTTCTAAGGTTAGGGGTTTTTTTCACTTTTAATTACACTTCTGCTCAGCAAGATACTGTAGTAGAAATGTGCCTGCCATAAGGTACTGCATTGTTAAGTATTCCTTACTTAGGGAAAGAGAAATCCAAAGAGCTCTGCTGCATCAGGCTGTGCAATTCAGCTGCGTATCGTCCCTTCCTCAGACTTGTATTGAAGCAATTTTTCTGAAATACACATAGATTTAAACATTATGCTTAAAATTTGTGCTGAGTTGGGCTAGAGAAATCTGCAATGGGACAAGACCGAGTTGGATCCCACAATACTCTGCTGATGGAGTCGCTCATCCACCAGGTTGCAGATCCCACTTCACAACGCTCTGAAGTGCTCCAGCACATACTCGCAGGGAAAAAAAGAAAAAAGCAATTTTTAAATCAACAGATGCTCAGATCTGGCTTTTCCTTCATGTCAGAGTTCCCTGCAAACTCAACACCCCTGGCAGCAGAGAGGAAGACATGCAGGAGGCAGAGCAGCAGAGGTGGCTCTTCACTGTGTATTTCAGAACCTCAGAAAACCGATGTCCTCTTAGTTGAGATGAAGAGTGTTTTGAATTCACTAGTCATGCCCAGTCCAACAACCAAGTGCACTTAGTAGCAGAAAGGGAAGGATTAAAGTATCACATTAAGATCAAACAATTGCAAAGAAAACATCGTTGGTGCCTATCTCCTTGCTGGCCCACAGCAGACAGAAAACTGTTACGAGCCGTACAGGTCTTTCCTTGACTCGGGTGCTTGGAGACCAAAATTTAAGGGTGTCCCAAACTCAATGCTGTCTGACATATTTTTCTACCCATCAACGGATCTATTCCTCCCGATTCTGCTCCCCTCACCCTCTATCCAGTGCTGCACCACTCACACGAGGGCTTTATGCTCCACTGTCGCAAAATGATCCCTGCAAAGAGAAGTGAATGCTGTCAAGGTCGTCTCGATCTGTGGCCCACCAGGTGCAATATCCTTCTGTAGTGCTCGCCTAAATTTGCCTGATGCAGCAGGAAAGCAACAAAGCCGTGGGAGTGCCCCCAGCTAATTGTGCACTGGGCTCTCTCGGAGAGGGAAGCGTTCCTGGCTGACCCCCGAAGGCAATCAGTTTATGCCCTGAAGCATGCAGGTTGATATCCCGTGTAACCAAAGGGACTTAATGACTTCGCATAAGCTTTAAGTCTAGCAGTATAACCTCCACTCCTGGCACCGGCTGCAAAACCTTTGATAGCGCAGCGCACTTGTGTTAGAGTAACAAGGCTGGTTCTTGCAGCCCCCGTGAAACAGATTTTGTAGCTTTCCCTTCCTATGGCATCCAAGGCTGACCCCATTTTCCACCTAGGAGCACCAGCACGCTCATCCACCAGTGAACAACTTTAAAAACAGCCAGCTGCTACCAGGCTATCTCTCACGGTGCAAAGATTAACTTGGAAACTTTGATCTCTCGGAAAACAGGAGCAGGTAACTCCTGTGCAGAGATCCAAGCTGGTTTCAGCAGCACCTCTGAGGGCTCTTGCTTTTTTACTGGATCCCTGTGTTTTTTATATCAGGTGCTACCATGGGAAAGGCTCACAACTAAATAATCAGCAAAATAAAGACTTTAAATGTAAACTTCTCTGGGTACCCTGGGACCACTCATAAGGAATATGTAATTTACTCTGAGGCACATGTTGCAGTTCGGTGTGGAGGCAGGAGATGTCTTGGTAGCAAGGAGGTGAAGAACTCAGAGGTTTTGGTGGAATCCTTTCAGAGAATGGTTTCCCAGGCTAAAAATACAACATGTGTTGCATGTGTGCTCCAGATGATAATATGCCCTGCTTTCATTATACTGCAACCATGGCCTTGGCTGAGAAATACAATGTCATTGCTGGAAAAGCCACTTTCCCTTGAAGTTCAAAGACTGTCACTACCCAAGATGGTTGCAGGCAAAAATCTGGCCGATTGTAAGAGCATCAGAACTGTCGATTCCCTCCTCCTTTGGCGAGAAGCCCAGACAAAGGTTCCCACTGAGAGCTGTCAGCGGGATCAAGGGGTTCACTACGAAAAGGCAGTAGTTGTGTCTGCCCTCATGGCTTCTTCATGCCTTATGTCAGTCGTGGATGGAAGCTGATCAAATATCCATCCTCCTTCTCCGGTTCATGCCCATCCCACCTCCTTCTCTGCTGCAAAGCTGTGACTGCACAGAACAAATGAAAGGGGTAATATTTGTTTTTCTGCAGGAGAGGCCACTTCACAGCAAGTTGCAGGAGAATTTGCACAACTTCGTGCAATTAAGTAAATAGGCCAATTCCTACCAATGCGGTTTAATGTTTGAACTCCTGCAGGGCTTTGTTACAAGTGTGTCTATGTGCAGAGGTAATTTTCATCCCTTTTGCTAATCTGTCACACCAGCTTGAGTAGCTACACTTTCTCTGAAATTTTGTTTTGCACACATGTAAATTCACAGCCTAACCCTGGGTTGTCGCCTTCGTGCTGCCTGTTTCTCCACCTGCTTTTGTGTTTTAATTATTCATTTTGATTGTAATACAGGGTAGCAAATGTATCCAAGACACAATCAACAGTTCAACTGCAGAATGCCCTTGGCAGCTGTAAATAATTTCCCTTGAATTTGGGGTCAAATCTTCCTGGCTTTATTCAGAAAGAATCACCAGAGATTAACTGGACATTTTTGTCTGAGAAAGAGACATAGGATTCTGTCCCAAGACCAAGAAAGCTCATGATTCTGGCATTACTGTTTGAAATCTATTACATTTCATTAATCTCTCTTTCTCGAGGAGTTGAAATGGAAAAATAGAGAGTATCATGTATCTGCAGTGTTTAACCTTGGTATAAAGCTTAATTAGTAAAGTTTTGATGGTTCTTTGGAGGAATGAAGCTTTGGTGAAGTGTTAATCGTTATGATGATGATGACAACAAAGGTGAGATGAAATTAGGATATTTTGAATTTCAGCCATTTTTCCACCATTTTGTCTAGGACCCCTATAAATGTAATTGGCTCCACAATCAGCAATGCACTGGTAACCGTATAAAATGTTTCTCCCACTTTTTTTTTTCCAGGGTTTCTTTTTTATGAGCCTAAAGTAATAAAATTTAAAATTACTCTCCGCAAATTCTTCCAGCTTTGTCCCCTGTCTCTGCGGACCTGCTATGAACAGGATCCAGCTATTTTATTCCCTCTTGAGAGAGCGCACAAAGTATCGGTGTCGAGCTGCAGCAAGGAGTCTGTTTGGTGAAACCAGCCCCACAGCCTAATTTCTTCTCCCCCCGCCTCGCCTCCCTCCTCCTTTTGTTTGAATCCTGCTCCTGGTTGGGCTCAGTATTGCACCTCGTCGGAAGGACAAGATCCTCCTCTGCTGGCCATGAGGAAATACGGCACGGCAGGCGGGAGGCCCTGCCTTCACCCCCTCCTGCAGCCCCCAACCTGTGCCCCCCCTCCTAGCATCCTCCCTCTACATCCCGCGTCCTGCATCCCACATCCCTCATCCTGCATCCCGCACCCCCTCACGGCATGGAGGAAAGGGCGAGCTCAAGCCGGCAGGAGGGAAGGAGACGAGTACACCACCATGGAAAGCTTCATGCAGGGAGGCAAAAGGCTAAAATCTGGCCTTGTGCTGGCTAGCGGGTGTGAAAAGGCTTCAAAACCAGTGTGGTCTGGGTGAGTGGCCCAGTGGACCTCAGAAGGGAGGAGAAAAGTCTCCACACCAAGAGGTCAGCCCTGCCTGGGGTTTTGTCCCCTGTGGCTCTGCTGAAGCAGCTTGTGACAGGCACACGAGGGAGAAAAGCTCCAGGACAAATAGGACACAGGAACCTTATGGTTGAGACTGGGTTTAACTCTTGGACTTTTCACATCTGGTGCTCATAGAACTTTTGTTCCCAATAAATCTACTGTGGCAGCAGATAGAGGCTTTTATTCAAAAGCAAGAATCAAAATTTGGGACTCAACCATCCTAGAGTACAAGCCACCGCTCACTCTGAAGGATGTTACTGGAAGCCTGCCCATGTTCTAGGGCACCAGATTATTGCAAGAGGGAGTTTAGAGTATCTGCCCTTTTGCAGTTAGCTCTGCCCATGGAGAAATGCTTGGACAGGAGGAGTAGGTGGGTAACCTGGAAAAGATAGTGTAGCGAAGCCCTAGTTCTCTCACCTTTCTTCTTTTCTCGGTTGTGAGCCATTCCTTTGGGCATTGTGAGACTATCATCTCTGCTCTACAGCTGGGGGAAACTGAGGCACAGAAGAGCATGATGCAGTCACGTCCTTCACCTCGCTCAGTCTGGGCTGAAACCCTCTGGCATTCCCATGTGGTGCCAAGGGCTGCCCTGATTGAAGGGGCAACCTCACTGAAGTCAAACCCTTCTGCCCCTCAAGCCCTTTCCAACCCCACCAGGCAAACAGCACAACAGGGCACTGCAGAGAGCTGGGGAGGGACAGGAAATGTTTCTTGCTTTATCCTGCTCCCATTGCTGCTCCCTTGTTCTTTGTTTCGTCTATTCCTCCAAAAGAAAGGAGTACACTTGCAGGGTTTGTTTGTGTCTGTGTTTATGGATGAGTGCTACCACTAATTGTAAATGAAACAATTAGACCTTTTCTTTATTCAGTCTCTACTGGGTCTGGCAAAGGATCTGACAAACCCTGTACCTGCACTCAAGAAACATATACACTAAGGGCAGAGCTTTTACAGCCTTCTCATTTACTGCCATCTCTGCACTCATTCAGGAGGGGCAATTGTGTCAGTGTGTGTGTCCTTCCAGCTGCAGAGGATTTAGTTATGTATGTGTGTGGCTCACTTAAGTGCACCTGGAAAGGGGCTCCGCTGAGCAGTTCAGGGGACATCGTTCTCATTAAAGTCAGTGGGAAAGGGAGAGCTGGAGTGTCTGTTCTCCCTGGCTCAAACACAAGAGGGACGCAAACGTGCCTGAAGCAAAAACTCATTTATATATTCCAGATAATATTCACGAATGTGAATTCTGAGCATTTTTTGTCCTGTTTCTTATCCATTGCTTCTGATTCATTCGTTCTTAGTCACAACCAGTGTTAGCTGAGAATGTCTTTCTTCACTATACCATTTCTATATATAATGCACAACTAAACAGGGCATATATTTACAGTTAATTTTATCTGTGGCGATGCGTAGGTGCACATAATAATTGTGTGTGAGTGTGTGTGTGTGTGTGCTGTCTTTATTACATGTGTTAAATTGTTTGGAAATATTTTTTCTTTTGACGAATAATGTGAGAGATGAAGAATAGCAGCTCCAAATCTTCTTTACACCTGCTGTTAGCACGTGTATTCTCAATCACGGGCAGGTAATCCTGTCCGCAGCTGGGATTTAGAGCAAGAGGGAAAGTGAGCTGAGATTGTCATGTGGGCGATGCATCCCGGTGTGGAGTCAGTGCGTCTCCTTTCAGACAAACCTCACTCACGCTCTTCAAAGGCTGAGAGCTGTTTTCTTTCTTCTGTTCCCTTTTGTCACTTGCCCTTGATCACAAGCCAAACAGGAAAGGCTGGAGCCCCACATCGGAGATTGGACACATGCATTTCCTCATGGGAAGTGCCAGAAATGTCCTTCTCCATCAGAAGGTTGTTGACAGCCTTCCAGCTTGAAGGACCAGATCCCACCGGCGGCACCCGCTCCCAGGCTGTGCCGTGCTGCCCCACCTCTGCTCTGCCCAGCCCGAGCACATCTCAGCCTCCGGCTTTGGCAGCCAGGTGGACCATGACCTCTGTTGGTATCTCAGAGAACTTAGAAAAATAGTCAGTGTGTGGTCATTTAATAAGCAAAGAGGCAATTTAACTCATTCAGGACAGGTTTTTCCCAAAGCACACCAGCCCAGTGGTTTGGGCTGGATGCTCAAAAAAGCCAGAGCTCCCATGGCGGTTGTTGGGATCAGTGGGCATTTTAAAACATTTTTTTAATCTTTTGAAAGAACTCTTAAAATACAGCCCAGCTAGCTCCAAAGTGGGTAACAAGCTTATCTGAATGTCCAGAACTGGGGGCAATCAGAAACTGTGCTGTAAACCAAGCTCCGTGCTGGCTTTTGTTTTTCCAGAAACTGACTCTCTGTCCTTTTTTATTTCATGCAGACTTCCCATTTCTTCTTCTTGGCTGACCTGCTGCATGGTAAGTGGTTTCCTTTTCTTCATTTTAATTTCTACATACGAAACCGAGAGGCTGGTGATCTGGTCCATCAAGAGCTTTCACTAGAGCCCAGTGCTAAATTTTATTAACTTCACGTGCAGCTTTGCTGAGCTTAAAATAAGGCCTGTGACCAAGTAGAAAGTCTATTTGACTTCGGACAAGTAATACAGTGACGACTTTCAGACTTCCACATGTGCTCTATGTTGGTGCAGGAGACAATGCTGGATCGGTTCCCAGCCAGGAGCGAGTCTGGCACACTGGAGCCCAAAGCAAAGGTGCAGCAGCAGTACCAATGTGCAGGTGATCGTGGGGTACTCCTAGAGTGCACCTGCAACTCAGGTCTGTTCCAAGCCAGGACTTTTCTGCCACTCTGTGGCTTCATGTGCTCAACACAGCTTTGGGGATCCACGGGTGACACAGTGGGTCATGGGCTGGAGCAGAGGTCATGGTGTTGGGCTGCAAAACTCACAGAAGGATAAGCAGAGTCTAACTGTGCATGAAAATCGAAGGTTGAATAAATGAAGGCTACCTTTCTCTTACAGCACACAACTAACTGGAACTTATTTCCGCAAGGTTTTGCCCAAAGTGCAAGAAGGTTTAAAAAGTGTTTACAAGTTCATGCAAGTAAAAAATCATTAAAGGCTATGTAGCATTAAGATGTTGATAAGTGAAAGGCTGTGATGAATGTTGTGTGAGGATGTGTAGATTGTGTGAAGATATGTACATCCTTTCACAGCCTACTTGATCCACATAGAAGCCTATGGTTTGATTGATAAGTTCAGTATTTTTGCAGGTAAGCCCTGCTCATCCTATTCTCGATTTCAGTGGCTCTTAGATTTGAGTTTATAATTTATAACTGACAAAGCATTACATTAATTTTGCTCATTTTCCTGCAAAATGGAGTGTGGCTTTTACTATGTCCCCATTATTCCCCTGCATTTCTGTTCATTCCCATGGCGTTTTGGCTTCCAGCTCAAACCTGCAAGTCCAGCAGCCTTGTAGCTCATACAGCACTGCTTCCTTCCCCAAATCAGTGTTGCTCTTCTAACAAGATACGTGCAGAAAACAAAATTCCAAATCATTTGTGTGTCTGAGCTCAGTATTTCGCTTCTGCAAGTATTTGGCCCCAGAGTTGTGCACTTAGCTTCAGACTTTACGCACAAGCCTTGTGCAAACTTGTTGATTTGCCTTTGATGGAAAAGTATCCCTTTCACAGTTTCTTAATTCATTCCCTGCCTTATGCTTCATGGTCCTTACCTCTGTCCCTCCACTATCCCTGCAGCCTCCCACTGCCCATCCGCCTGCGAGTCCTCACTCCTTCAGCTGTCATCATCCGTCTTTGCCCAGTGCCTGTCCCTACGAGGAAAAGGTGCTGCGAAACTGCTTTTAAGTTACAGCTACAAAACTATTTGAAAGATTTGCTGGCTTTGTTGTTAGCTGGTCTTACTCCTTTCGCTATTTCTGAAGTCACAGATACTCCCAGCCACAGCCTGCATGGAATGGAGGAAATACCTTGAGGTCTTGTCTCTGCAGAAGTAAACGAGGGACATCTCATTATTTAAAATACAGTCAGGATTTCAGCCTCATAAAAATAACACTACATTATTCTCAGAGCTAGAGACAAAAATTATTTAGAAAGGTGGCAGGAAGACTCATCCTGCTTAAATTAGGCCAGATTTCAGTCAATCCTCAGAGGTTCAGAGAGCTCGAATAAATGCTGGGTACTTTCTGGTGCTCTTGATGTGTGTTGGCAATAGGCTTTAACTTTGCACATCACTCATCTTGACAACCGCAGTCCAACAAAGTTACCTCGCAATTCAGGTCACTCGATGGCATCCTAATGCATCACTTTCCCGTTCAGAACATTAGTCATGACTTGATCCAGCGAAGGTTTTGAAAACAGTGTGACTGCCGGCATTGGGATATCTGTTCTCTTCGTAACAGAGAGACCGTGTAAGCTAATGAACAAGGGGATATTGATCAGAAATCCATCGCTTGATTGGCAGCTCTTGGCAATGTGAAAAACTGCAGATGAAAGCTTGAGCAGTTTAAAAGATCACCCAGACCTCAAAGCTGATTTGAAGCTTTAAAAGTCAATCTCTGCCTATCAATTATGGGGGGATTTTTTTGTACTACACAGAGGAAAGTTATTCTTTGAAAATTTGCATGCAGGATGTCTAATTTAATTTCATGTAATAGTCACATTTCAGTGACAAATGTCAGATCACTGCTTTTTTTAAGCATGTTAAGGTTTTCCAGCACTCACAAAAAATGAACACTCTAATTTAGTAATATGTTTAAATCAACTAGTGCAACAGAATTTGTGTGTTAATTATGTGCTCTGATAAAAAAAATTAAAAAGTGTTTTTGCTTTACTAAACCTATGGCTTGTTATGAATAATTTAAAAAATGGAATGGGAGCACTCCTTAAATAAGAAATGTGGAAGCCAAATAGTTTTTAGTGTCGAAGCAGTGATAAATAAGACATCTTTTAGTTTGATGTCATGTACCCAAGTCAGGGGTTTCTGTTCTTCGCTCTTCACTGCTTCATGCAGCTGGGAAGGACACAGTGTGGCTGGGAGATAGGAAGCATCACTCACATGACCTGTAAAAGTTATTTCTGTTTCACAGTTTCATAAAGAGGGATGGTGATGGAGAAAGCAGGGACGCTGATGATTTCTCAGATCTCACTTTCACGTCACCTTGGCTGGTCTTCCAGCCAGGCAGCTCAGCTCCCTGACTCCCACTATTCATGCAGTGGGCCAGAGCACCCAAAAAGGTTTACTGATGTTTTCTGAGCCCTTTCCACATGCTCCCTTAACTTTACAGCTTGATCATAAAGTTTCACTTAATTGCCAGTCCATGAGCGGGTTGCTCAGTGCCACCCACTTGACCTCAGCCCTGGCCACCTGAAACTGCCCTCCTCGAGGGCTGCTGGGTGCCAACCTGGCCTCAGGTGTGCATTAGCCTGTCTCAAAACTGCCTCGGGGATCTTCTGCCCCATCAGTGCCAACAGGGGGTTGTGATCCTCCACCTCACAAAGTCATCAGAAGCAGACATCCTGAAAAACATGAACTGTACCTTGGCCAACTTGGGTTTTACCACAGCAATGCACTTAAAATAGTCTATAATGGGTCAACAAGTAATTTCACAGGTGTCAGTAATAAACATTGCTCAGAAACGATGCCAATGTAATAAAAAGAAGTGACAGTATCGTCATTTCTTAACACCATACTTACACTGAGCAGTTAGTTTAGAGATCATGGTAGATGTTTCTACAATGGCTTGGCTATTTGTGCTCACTCAGAGCACTTGTTTTTCCTCTGTTGACTCAAAAGAGTCCTTACCGACCTCTGTAAGCATGCTAGGTGTGTTTGCAGCCTGCCTTTGGAAGCCCTAACTCCCCAGTTCATCCTTCATAACTTTTAGCAGCTATACCTTTTCTATACAAAGGTCTACCCCGTGCCTCAGAAAATTTCTTAAAGCATCTGTGGAATAAAAGTCAACATTACCCACTAAGATTTTGAAAATAAATCAGGAAGACAAAATCAGAGTCCTTCAGACAATTCCCTCAAATTCAAGTCCTCTTGCAAAATCTCCCCTCTGATAAAGTGAGCTTGCAGGCTGCATTTCAGGCAAAATCATCTTTTTGTTTTTCTTTCTTAACTACACCACATTAAATTTAATTTTGTTCACTATAGACAATGTCCTTATCTTCCAGTGAGATCCTTCTGTTCCTCAGCAAGGCACACACTTCTGCAACACTTGCACACTGTCGAGACTCAGCTCCTGCGGAAATAATGAGCTGAGGAAAAGGAGTCTTGACTTGACATAGCAGTAAATGAGGTGAAACTTTCCTCTTTTTTTTTTTTTTTTTTTTTGGTGAGAAACGAGAGTTGGCATGTAGGAAAAAAAAAGAAGAAAAAAAAGAAGGTTCTATTTTAATATGAAATATAAAACACCCATTGTACAAAAGTGGAATTTCTTTTTTTTTTTTTTTTTCCAGAAGCAAAGAAAGAATAAAGATGAAGGCTGCAAGTGAATGAATGAGGAGAGAAAACTAAGATAATGCAGTTGATAATCAGTTCAAGGCAGAGCATTATCCATGGGGCCATCGGTCCGGCCCTAGGGGAGAGCTTTTTAAAATGTCTCTGTACGTAGCTTAGCTTTGCTCATTACCATAGCTTGTCTTTGAAACACCGGAGTGGCTTCCACCGGCAGCAGCCGTACCTGTGCAAGGGGCTGGCAGCCCTCTTTAATGGGCCGGACCCCCCGAACGAGGAGAGGCAGAGCTGCGGGCCGCCGGTGCCGGGCTCCCGGGGAGGATGCTGGCTGCCGGGAGGCTGCAGGCTCGGCCGAGGCAAGGATGTGTCTGCTGCGCCGGGCCCTTGCTCCTCAAAAGGGGTTTTGTGGATGGGAAGCCACACGGGTGTGCAGATGCCTTGGGCCCTCACTCCCCTCCGATTGCCCTCAAAAGGCGTTTCTGTGTCCCCCCACGCAGCAGGGACCCGTGTGCTGGTGAAGGTCTTGCCTCGTGCTGCAGCAGCGGTGATGCTGGTGATCAAAGCAGCTGGGCAATGAAAACCCCTTCTTCTTGCAGGAATCTAAACCTCTTTTTCTCACTGTGCTGGGAACGGCCATCAGCGCCTCCCCTGGCTGTGGTGCTGAGCAGGGGGCTCGTGTCTCAGCTGCCACCCCAGGACAGGGCCCCAGCGCCCTCCCGGAGCAGGGCTGGGGCCGGCGGTCTGTGCTGGTGGCTGTGCTGGGCACGGGGTGAGCTCTGCCCATGCCAAG
Source organism: Athene cunicularia (assembly GCF_003259725.1). Classification (NCBI taxonomy): domain Eukaryota; kingdom Metazoa; phylum Chordata; class Aves; order Strigiformes; family Strigidae; genus Athene; species Athene cunicularia. The sequence continues at coordinate 17,098,901 of NW_020799105.1, forward strand.
GAAGAGCTGAACAGCACCTCTGGTTCTTGAGATGATGCGAGCTCTGGACCCACTGACATCCCAAATGAGCTGAAGGAGAAGAGGACTGTCCATCCTGGCGAATAACTTCTTTCACAACTTCTCTTCCCCAAGCAGTTTTAATTCCCCTGTTCTTCCACTCTCTTCTCAACACTCCCTACAGATGAGGCTGAGGAATATGAGTACTACGATGAGTACATGCAACCGGAGCAGGACCCCTCCCTCCAGCAGCAGTCTGTGGAGGACCCTGACTGGTTTGAGGCATATTTTGGCTACAGTGATACCAAAAAAGGTACCTCTGAGGGGTGGGCAGGGAGGCGAGGAAAGAGTAAATCCCAGCCCTGCGCTTGCAGCATGAGGGTGTCAGGCCTCGGCTGCCAGCCTGCTCTCAAAATGCCTGCATCAAAGGGATGAGTTAGGAGGATTGTTTGCAGTGTTCTCCTTTGTATTTCTCTTGTAAGGAGTCTGTGTTTTATCTCCAGGTTTCACAGGATGGATTCTGATCATGCAGAACATTTCTGATTACTACTACAAAAAAGCACAGGCTTATTTATCTATAGACACTGTAAGATGTAATTGCTGTTTTCATGGGATATATGTTCTGTATTTATGCTGGGAACCAAATGTAGAGCAGGTTTCCTTTTTTAAAATTTTTTTCTCAGTTGCAGGGTTTTTTCTTTTCTTTTTCTGTTTTGCCAAACTTCAGGAGAGCAGGAAAGGCTCCTCGAGATTGCTCAGGGAACACAAAAGGAGAGACAGGGAAGTTGCCTGTAACATCCCCTGGGTTCTCCCCTCATACAAAGAAAGCAGAGCTGGTATGTAGCTCCTGGCAGCCTGGAGTGGAGTGGAGAGGTTCTGCGTGGTGTAAAGGAGCAGCAGTTAAGTGTCTCTCAGCAGGTGCCTGTTCCCTTGGAGCAATAGCCACCCAGGGATATAACGGTGGTGGATGGCTTTTCTGGGGGACAGTTAGTGCCCCATTGTGACCAGGGCAATATGAAATCCAGAACCCTCCACACCAAGTGCTTGAAGCTCTGCTCCTAAGGCATCTGCTTCTGATGTTGACATAGAGTTAAACCTGTCCCTGAGCAAAGGAAGGGACTTGCCCCATTACAGCTCCATTGCAGACATGGCAAAAGTTGCTGAGGAGCTCCAGACCCAAAGCCGTGAGCTGTTACATCTTGCAATAAGCTCTGCAGCATTTCACAGCTGCTCCTGTGGCTGATGTGTAATGTGTTACACGAGATGCTGTGCCCAGGAAGGCAGCCTTCTGCAGTCAGAAAATACGAGAAGAAGCAGCAGGTGATAGAGGTGGAGAAGCTGAAAGTAAAACTAAGATCTTCATCCTTACCCCAGCAGACCCATGCTCCTCCAGTCCTTGCAAGAACAACGGTAGATGTGAAAACAGAGGAGGCAACTTCAGCTGTCTCTGCCCTGAGCCGTATGCTGGGACTACATGCGAGAAGGGTAATCACTCTTTTGATAATTTACACTCCTTATTTTGGCAAATAATGTTACTGTTACAGCTCTGTCAATGAAAGCACACAGAGGGCTTTATAAAACTACCCTTTGTCAGGCTGAAGGTTTTGATAGCCCACCGAGTCATGTTCATAAGTCTCACACTTAGCTCCTTATCCAGACCAAGGTCTGTCTAAAGCAGTATCCAGTAAAACAGACATCAGGTGTGCAGAGAGTGCTCCTCTATCCCATGCCAGGTGGTCAGGGAGGAGATGCTCACTGGGCCTGCAGATTTTTTGCCACAGATAGATACAGTGAACAAGAAGGGAAATCCCAAGTGTGTTGAAGAAGTACTTTGACTCTCTGTTTTCCACAGTGAAGGACATGTGTCTGGAGAAGAGGTGCCACAGAGGAGACTGCCTGATTACATTAACCCCCCCTTATTTTCAGTGCAGCTGCAATCATCCCTACAAGATACCTGACTGCCAACGAGGTGAGCACTCAGCAGGGCGCTGAGTGGATTGTGGTGGGGACAGCACGGCGAGGTCGTCTCACCATGGGCGGTCAGTGGTGGGAAATCACATGCAGCCCACTGCAGAGGGTGATCCTGCCCTGGTCATCCAGCCCGAGTCTGCTACAGCTCCCATCTGTGGAGCTTGTTAGTGCTGAGTCACGTTGATTTACAGGGTGGTGGTTCATTCACTGTTAGAATCCACAGTGATAAGCATTTTTCAAGAGCTCATAAGAACTCAAGGCCAACAGGTTAAGTGGGAGCTCTCCCCAGTTTCCATCAGGCATGTGAGTGGCTGTATAGCGTTCAGCAGAGTGAGTGACAAGGCTGTTCTGTTTTCCACATTGACAGCATCTGCACCATGCAAGCCAAGCCCTTGCAAAAATGGAGGTATCTGCGTAAGACACAGAATCAGATCAAAATTCACCTGCAAGTGCCCTGAACATTTCAGAGGGAGATTCTGTGAGATCGGTACGTCACAGCCCCGGGGGGAGAGGGTAGGGGCAAAGTCTCCAGACAGCCAAGGGCTGGCTTCACCCTGCAGCCATACTAACTGGTGCTGTCACTGCACCAAGCACCGGACTACAACCAGGGCACCGGCCTCCTCAGGGAGACTGTTGGAGGAAGAGGCTGGCTTCTGCAGACATCCTTTGGCAAAGGGACTCAAAAAAGTTCCCATATGGATGTTTTCTGTGCGCACTTCAGCAAGGTCCCTGAGCACACGTTTCCCAGAGGTTATGTGTGTCCCATGGGGAAGGAATGTCGGTCTTTCCTTAAACACTCAAAAGCTGATATAGTGAAGATTCATGGCCAGTTGCCTGTGACTCCCCAGGACAAGGGGACAGCCACTGATACATGAATGGGTGGCCAAGGGCGTGGGGTTACGCCAGCCTGTATGGAGAGCCTTCTGCCTCTGTAGCACCACCATGGGCACCACACACCGCATGTTTCCAAGGAGAAAGAGTTGTTTCTTTCGCTTTTAAAGAGAAAGACTCCATGTTCCACTACATGATCCACATTGCAGGTGACTTTTCCTCCACCTCAGCTACAGGTTAGGTTCATAACACCACAACCTTCCTCTTGGCACATCCATTGCCCTAGCAAGATAGCAGCTCTGCACCCACTTCTATCTAATGCTGCTGGTACCATTTCTTGCCCAAGCCAGTGACGGACAGATTCTGCTTTGGCATTAAGACACCTCTTAGCTGCTAGGTCTTTACCATGCAAAGAGGTTTCAGGCATTTGAGGTCAATCAAGCTTCAAGCTGGACAGATATTGGCACATTACTCTTATTTCTGGCCTATATAGAAGGGATATAATTACATAACCCAGTAGGTCTTTCTGATCCTCCATAAAATTAATGTAGGGCAAGGAAGGGAAGGAGGACGAACCATGTTGGGCAAGGATCAACACAAAAGACATTTTCATATCGTCCTTGTCCTTCTACAGGAGTGGATGATTGTTATGAAAAGGCCTCCTCGAAGTACAGAGGAAGAGTGAACCAAACAGAAAATGGCAAAACCTGCCTGCACTGGAATTCCCACATTCTCTTGGACTATCCTATTAATGCCTTTATGGAGGATGCTGACTCTTATGGCATTGGTGAACATAACTTCTGCAGGTAATATTTTGAAGAAGCAATTGTAGAAGTCTGTATCAAAGAGAGCACTGAGGACAAACTGCTCATGAATTTGGTAAACTGATGGTGATAGGAACTCACATCTTTCTAGACACTGCCTGCCTATAAAATACCAGGGTGTTAGAGGTGCCATTCCCTAAGCCACTGTACTGCTGTGAGGCTTCCAGAAGCAGCCCACTTTTTGCTGAATCAGTCCCTCATTTTTCTTAGAGTTAAAATATGTACGGGGATAGTAAAATGGCAGAAGCCGCACTCTCTCATCGCAGGCATCTTCTTTGTCAAATCTTATGAAAGAGTATCTTTGGAAGTTTGGCTCTCATATGGGAGCATGAAGCTGCTCCCCTAAGGATCCTCAGCACCTTCACTGGCTTTGTGGAGATTTCCCCATTCTCACTGGCTGATGCTCTCAACTGTTCCTTTCAGGAATCCTGATGAGGATGAAAAACCCTGGTGCTACATTGTAAAAAATCACAAAGTGGAATGGGACTTCTGTGATGTTTCACCCTGCTCAGGAACAGGTAAAGAATTAGAAGTTTGGCAGCATGTAGACAGTCCAGAGCAGCAAGTGACTCCCTGTTGTTTATCTCCTCCAGTCTGATATTATCTCTGTGGTATACATCTGCTGTGTCTTCCAATGCAGCTGAAGAGAGTTCATGGCCAACAGACAGCCCGACAGACCCACCTGGATCAAATGAAATATTCAAAACATGTGGACAACCAGAAATTCAAAGTACACTCAAGAGGATCTATGGTGGAGCTAAGACTACAGCTGGCAAACATCCCTGGATGGCATCTCTGCAGACGAAGACTTCAAAACCGAGTAGACATTTCTGTGGTGGAGTGCTAATTAAAGAATGCTGGGTTCTTACTGCTGCACACTGCATTGGGTAGGTGCATGTCCTATGCCTAGGGTAGATCAAAGTATAAAAATTAGGATGCTTATTAAAGACAGTTTTGAATCCAAATTATATGCAATACAAATGATTGCTGGGAATCAAATTGAAAGGAAAACCTATATGTGAAAAAATGAACACATACATGAAAATATATATATACTTGAAAATTGTGTTTGCTGGAATAACAAATGAAACTTAGGCCCCACTCACCTAAAATGAGCTAAAATACTTGTGTGAGAGGAAAAAAGGAGGAAAGTAACAAGGTTTTGCAATGTATAAAAGAAAGACTCCATGAAAATTTATGGGGATATTGGGATACCATAAGCAACATCACATATTGCATCATAATTAAGATCTCCAGAACAGCCAAAATATACATGTTGCTTTCAATTTTTTATGTGACAGCTAGCTTAGAATATGACATTTCCTTCAACATTTTTGTTGACTAGTTTGGAAACCACCATCCTTGGAAACGGGTAAATCACACTCTGGCGATCATTCCAGCACAGATGATTTTAAATATGCCCAGACAATGGCAAGCGATTGTACTCCCATGGCTCCAGGAGTTGTCATTCATCATCACAGACACAGTAAGGGACTCTGTGCACACTGCTACTCTGCCCTAAAATGCAAAGAAAACCATGTTCATGCAGCTTTAAACCACTTTATTTCATGATTGTAACAAGCTGAGAGCTCATGTATTGTCCAACACGACCACTTGCCTGACTAATCCCTTCTCCCTCCTAACGATCTTAGGAAATCTTCTTGCCATGCTCTGCAACAAGAAGCAATATTTTGACTTCCAGGTACTGAAGGCACAGGTTTTCACCATCACTAATAGATAATATCTGCATTTTTTTTTTTTTTTCAGAGAACCAGCAGAATATCTCCAAGTAGCCCTTGGAAAACAAGACCTCAAGAAGAAAGAGCATCAAGAGCAAATATTTGATGTGGAGAAGATCATAGTACATTACAAATACAGAGAGAGGAATGATGTTCCGTACAATGATATTGGTAAAACCCTTTTACCGTTTATTCATGTGGCTCGCCTCCAACAACAGCTGTTTGAAGCACCTCTCTCCAACTAAAGTCAGTGTAAAATTCCCATTGAGACTATATTCTGGAAATAATTAGGCCAAATTGTGGTTTAGACCCATTTGAATCTTTAGGATGTGAATTGTGATGGCCAGGCAGAAGTCACTGTGTTGGAGGAGCAGAACAACAGGGACAGGTCTGTCATGGAGTGAAAATAGCATGTCAGGTATATGCAGCTGTGCACTGGTTTGTGTCACAGGCTGGTAAAGATGGTTACGGATTAAAATTAGTTACATATACTTCTTGCTGTTGTTACCTTCTCTCCAGCACTACTCAAATTGAAGCCAGTTGATGGTCACTGTGCGGTGGAAACAAAGTATGTGAAAACAGTGTGTCTGCCTGACTTCTTCTTTCCTGTTGGGACTGACTGCTTCATTTCTGGATGGGGCACGACAGAGACAGGTATTTGTGGGTTAGCTGGATTTTCATAGGTACTTTCAGTGCAAGGTGGGCTGGTACTTTTTGTAGCATTTGCCAGACCCAAATGTGGACTTAGTCACTTAGTGAAACCAAGAGATGGAATTCAAAACTAAATACGGCTAAACCCTGCCATGGAAATTACTCATTAGCAGAAATTTCCAACTGCTAGACAAACCAAATCTTTCAGAGCTCTGAAAAAAATCCCTGATGCTTTTTTTTTTTTTTTTTTTGCTTGCCACCTGACCATGTCATGGTTTCATCTGAAGCCAGCAATAGAAGCAAGAAGGTATCAAGAGAGAGGCTATTGTATAGTTTGTGTTTTTCAAGACAGGACCAAGAAAGACGGGAACTTTCACATGGTTTTCCAGCCCATTGGGTCAGATAAAGCTTTTCAGAAGCAGCATCTGGATCTTCAGATGCGTTGAAAATAAAAAATAAAAAACCAAACCTTTTCAAGTTCAACCAGCTCTATCCAAAACCTTTCTTGCCCGCAGTAAATCCTAAGGGGAGAAATTACTATGCTTAAAAAAAAAGATAATGGCAATTTTCTGAAAAATGCATTTTCTCATGTTCTGATTGATGTGTTGCTGTAAAGCAGCAGAAGGAAAATGTGTCACTGAGGCTGCAGTAGGTGTCCTAGTGCTTTGTGACTGATACAGCCTGATACGATACATAGGACCAAATTCTCCCTTCTGATGTAACTCTCATTGAAGTCCACAAGAGACAAGTGTGTTCATTTGATCAGAATGCACCAACAGAATTTAATGGACATTTTTTAAAAGTTCCAAATAAAAAGTCTCTCTTAAAAAGGGTACGGGGAATTTTATATATATTTTTTTTTTCCCAACAAAGAATATCAAGTACCCTGTACGTGTTCAAACTAGATGGCTCCTTCTTTGAGCAGAGCTATTATTAGCATTTCAGGAAATCACTGCAGAAATGGAATATTTCCTGAAACTCAAGCAGAACCAAACTTATAAACCACCTTTAATTATCTACAGATGTAGTGCTTTGAAACTCTGGCTATTGCTTTTAGATGTCAAGTTATGTCTTTAGATTCACTATAATTAATCATTGCCCTTAAATATTGTATGATTTTCAGTTTTCATCTGTTTCATTAGCTTGCGTGTTAAAACATGTAATGGCACCAGTCTGAGAAGTGCTGAGCAGCTCAAAGTCCCATGGGGATCTGTGGGAGCTGCAGACAACCAGCACCTTTGAAAAGCAGGATTAGAGGGGTAGAGCTGATCGGAGCCAAATCCTGAGTACCTGACTTTGCTTTTATTCAGACAACAACTTGGTGTTCTGAGCGAAGCTTCCAGGCTCCAACTCTAACCTTTATAATTTCAGGCAGATAATTCCTTTTCTACCCAGGCTAGCACATGCATCCCCCTTGCTCTTCCCCCTTCCCATCCAACTGGCAAGCAAGCTCGTATTTTGAACAAAGACGACATGTAACAGGACTGGGAGGAAGGTGACTCCATTTTTTTTTGGTGCACATCCCATAGATGAAGGATCCCGTCAGCTGTTAGATGCCAATGTCAAGCTGATTTCGCAGAGGAAATGCAATGCACCCAGAGCATATGATCACATACTGGATGAAAGCATGTTTTGTGCGGGAAATCTTCAGAGACCCGTAGCTGATTCTTGTCAGGTCTGTTGCTTTTTCTGTATTTGAACACTAATTTTTTGTGTAAATAGTCAGGCTGTGAAGAGTAATAGCTTTGGCAGGGTGCTGCATATGCATCTGTTTCTCCCATCAGTGTATTTCAACAGCCATCATATTTCTTCAGTACAGTCTGAGATGTATATCCCTAGAGCTAATGTTGTCACTGTCAGCCACAGACAGATCTATGGAAGCTAGAGACTTGCCTGGAAAGTTTGGCTTCTGAGGCAGTTTGTCATAATAACCTGAAAACTTGCCTTTTTTCTCTAGATTTTATTATGGCCTCTGCCATGAGCACCACTTCTAATCTGATTTTCACTATATCAGAGCTAAGACTTGCAGGGAAAGTCAGGATTGATATTTCTTTTCATTACAGCTAGTGCAAGTGTGAAGCAAGTTCATATTTATACCATTGTAAGATAGGGAAGAGTTTGAACAACACTTCCTAAGGTGAAAACTACCACTACAAGCATACTTTCCAACAGAAATCATCAACAAAACAAAAAATGAGATCAACCAGTGCAGAATAAAGTTTTTTGAGGGGTGTGGGAGAGATCAAGTATTTTATTTAAGCCAAAGATCACATCTTTACCTTTCTGAGCTCAGACTCTGAAGGCCTGGTGCTTTTATGCCTGAGAAATTTCATGTGACCTTGTCAGATATACATCACAGACTTGAACAAACAAAAACTTACATCCAAACATCTGGTATCATTTGACCGGGTTCCAGAACTGCAAGCCTAATCAGGGACTGAGCAGCATCTGATGATCCGATAGGAAACAAACATCATTGCAGCTTCAAAGTCTTATGATGGGAGAGGAGCATTCTTGTTTTGGTTAATGTTTTGCTTCATGTTTGGAACATGTGTTCTTTTTCTTATCAGGGAGACTCCGGAGGCCCACTAACTTGTGTAGAAAATGGCTCCTACTATGTATATGGCCTTGTGAGCTGGGGTAGGAAGTGCGGGTTAAAAACAAAGCCAGGAGTTTATACCCAGGTGACAACATTTCTCAGTTGGATTAAATACAAAATTCAGTCTGAGTCAAGGTCACTTCATTAGGAGACATCTTTGGAATGACAAATGGTAAGCTTGAGATATTTACTTGTATTTATAATTTCCCCAAATTCTGAAGGCTCAGCTGCTGCCACCATTCCCCTCTTCCCCTCATGCCCCTGTCTAAGGTGTGTTTCTTCTGCACTCATCAGACCCTGACACCTGAAAGCTATTGATGTGGACTCCTAAAGCCGTTATTGTCTTTCACATACATAAAAATCATCATGTGCCTATGTTTGCAAGACTGTGACCATTGGAGTTATCTGAGGAGGCAGGAAAATTATTTTTAAAAGCACGTCTGTAGGGCAAATAACCACAAATTCCATCAGTGATGCATTCCAGAATGAAAAAGAAAAAAACCCTTCTAATATTAGAATTATCCACTTTATTTCTGATTAGAGGATAATTACTTACTACACTACAGATCTACAATGGTGTTATGTGTGTTTAACTTCAATACCAGTGAGATCTAGCGGGTATTAAATCTCACTGAAAAATATGGGTCTAAAGCTATTGGATAATTCTTGGTTTTTCGTAAGTTTTGAAGTCAAATTGTGTAAATTTTGCCCAATGATTCTGCAAAGAAATTTGAAAAACGGGGGATTGGTATTAAATCAAGGTATAAAGTATCGACATGTTTGTGAAGTCAATTCCTCAAAACAGTAACGTCCTTTTCATGTGAATTCCATGGTTTATAACCTTTTTTAAGCAGCTACCTAATCAATCAATAGCTATCCCTATTGAGATAAATTTTACTGAGCTAATTCTGATTTTTTGCTTTGGAAGATTTGAAAAAGACTGAAGAGCTAATTATGATCTGAATACATCCTGTTAATCAAGAACAAATTCTCTGGTGTCTGCTAAAAGGCATACACTTGGTTAGTCAACGATAACTTTGCTTCCACTGGCCTTTGTCTTGTTCCTCTGTTAAGACACCTGAATGATGCTTTTGTATTCTCTTAGGTCAATGGTGCAAATAATCCAAGAACATAAAAATCTCCAAAGATTACAAGCATGGAATAAGATTCATCTGATTTATTCATGTCAAATTATTTTATATTCTACCAGTCTGGTTCATTCACCTGTAGTACAAAGCTGAGCCTGCCAGTCACCTAGTATTAATTTCATTTACAGCTTTAAATAAATATCAGATTTTGTAATACATACAGTGATAAATCACAAAGTATCCACACAAAAATAAAATGATCAGTTTTAAATTGCAATGTTTAAGTTGCTTTTCAAAATCGAAAGTTCTTAGATGCCATCTATTGTGCTTCCCAGAAAACAGGAAAAGCTACAGGATTTGCAGGAAAATATGAAAATCTATTTGTGTTATGTCACGTTTCTGTTCACTTCTGATACAGCTGCATTTTTCTTCTCTTCACTTGCAGAATTTCTGAAGCATCAGGGTTGACTGTGACCTGCTGAGATCCTTCTGTCTCCAGTTGGTCCTGTAAAATCAAACCCAAGTAAATTGCGAGGACAGCCAGTGGACAGAAGAAGGTTTTAACTATTATTCTATCAAAATATGTGCATATTAAAAATTACAACAGCTGGAAAACAAATGAGCAAAATCTAAATCACTGCTCTGCACTGAGCAAATCTCTACAGTGGAAAAGTGCAAAAAATGGATCTGTTGACGTAAGTTAGATATCATGCATATGAAAGGAGTGAATGTTCTCAGGTCCTAATTTCTAATTTGAGCCCTAAATAAAGAGCAAACCAGCAAACACCTGAGTTTCAGGTGGATTGCACACCTGTAGATTTCCCTGGGACCATCAGATCATTATACGTCAGGCTTAAGAAGATGTTGCCTGCAGTTCCCACTGCCTGAATTACTCACCTACCCATAATTATAATTTATTTCCTGAGTAACTGGGAATGTAAATCATGGGTATGTCCTGTTTCTCTTGAGCTGGATTATTGTTTGACTTGTTGCCAAAGTTAAAACTTAAATGAAACAAGTATTTAAAGTGCAGAGCTTCTCTATCATTGTAACTTAATGCTTCCTAACGGTAGGGGCTACAAGGTCCCTGTATGGACTTCTCCTCTCTTGTGCTGGGACACTGCAGACTGGGAGTCAGGAAAACCCGGAGGATCCCATCTTGTAATTTCTTGAATCTTGAGTTGGACAGAGACGGAGGAGGCTGGAGCATTCCCCCTTTGCAAAAAGCCTCCCACAGTATTGAGGAGCCTCCCAAAACATACATTATGCTGTTTAGAGTCTACACTGAGCTTGTCAATACACTTGCCAGTGGAGATGACATGGCAAAACATAATTACACAACACATGGTGACTTGCTGAAATTAGAAAAAGAGAAGGGTAGTTGTACAGGGAGTCCCTTCCACCTCTACTTCTGCTTTCTGTGGAGGTACCAGGACACTTGGAGATCTGAAAACATCCACAAGTTAAGGAAAATACATCCCATAGTGCAAGCAAATCCTATACAGTGGCACTTCCCAGTCCCTGCAGGAATTCCTCAGCCATGACAGTGTTGAATTCTCTTGAGAGGTTCCTTCAAATGAAGGTGTACACAAAGCCACAAAGCTTCATGAGGGAAGTATATACATTCTGTTCAAATGGGGAGAACTGTAGACTTTGAGGAACATTTGAAACCATTAAACAGGATGTGTGCCTGTCTGCCTTCTAGAGAGCAGAGCTGTTGGGATTTGTGAGAAGAATGCTTATCTCTACTTACAACTCCAGGTCCACTCTGAGCAGAAGCACCCTGCAATCCCATTTCCCGAATGTACGCCAACTCAGCAGCTCTTCTTGCCATTTCAACTTTGTGAGAACCTGGGGGAGTCCAGCCAATGCCTCTGAGCCAGTTCAAGTCAGACCTGTATTTTACCTGAGAGAATGAAACATACACCAGTGTGTGTTATTCTGCTGGGCTCTAACAAACCACATGCACTGGGTATTCAAGAAGGAGCATATAAACCAACACAGTCGATCATAAATTATTAAGTTTCAGCAAAGAGACTGTAGTTCTTTCAAGAATGTGATTTTGTTGATAGATAAGGTTGTGTAGCATGTTGCCACACACAGTTCCTAGCACTTGGAAGGACAGTGTAGTTCAGTTATACTCACATCACTCTGCAGCTTGTAGGCCTGCTTTGCATGCTTCACATTTAGCTGCTCAGGATCACAAGTGTATTGATGCAAAGGCTGCCTGTAGTTAACACTGCTTGCAAGTTGCTGGCTTCTCTTAGCGTGGAGGAATCCTGGCTGGTTGAGGTGACTATGGAACTGTGCCCTGTTTTGGGCATATTCACTCCTGTATTGGTTCTCACTCTGGAGTTTCCCCACTCTGAGGAAATGCCTGATTTTGGGATCATCATTTGCACTAAGGAATCCAATCTGCTGGCCTCTGTCTCTCAGGAAGGCTTCTCTGTATTTGTACTGCAGGAAGTACAGAGGAAAATCTCATTTTCACATTCAGATTACCTTCAAATTCTGCTATGAAATAACTTACCCTCCCCTAGCTATCAGTCATGCTTCCTGGAGTGCACAAAGACCAAGGGTCTGTTTGATAACAAACTACATCTCCTAATCTAACAACACAATTTAGAATAATGTTCTTTGTGCTAATTTTTAAAGCAGTAGAAAGACTTAGGGAGACCAAAATACTCATCTCTCAAAAGCAGTCAGAGGTCCTTCTATTGTTGCCCTCTCGGGCACACCCAATACACCGCTCAAGCAATGAAGCTCCTTCATCTCCAGCTTTCTTGCCAACTGTGGTCTTGTGTGTTGAAAGGCGACCCACTTTATTCTAGACCATGCTCTAACTATTCATAGCCTAGTACCTATTTTATTTAACTACATCATAATATGCCTTCTTCCTAAGAATAACTCTTCAGTGTGAAACAGAGCAGCCTGGTATTGGGCAGTATTAATGGGAGCCCTTAGTTGGAAATCTGCACTTCACCAGCATTTTATTTCACTGAGTCACCAATTTTCCAAACCCAAACAAGGTTCACTTGTGTCAGAATTCACCCATTTTTACAGGGTGGGGTGGTATGGGAAGAGGGTTGGAAAGTGTTTGAAACAGAACAATTCTTACATCACTAGCAATCTCTCTTGAAGCCTTTGCTGTCTGGAATGGGATGGCGTCAATCCTAAAATCATAGCCAGATGCCCTTGTCTGTTCCCAAGATGTTTTATACAATTTCTGTGTTGAAAAGAAAAGAACAAAACAGTCATTTCCCCCTGCAGTTTCTTAAACGCAGTCCCATAACTGCAATAATAAATGTTTTATCCTACTGGGCTTATTTGTAGCAAGAGTCATCAGTACCGTCTCCAAGGTTTTGATCCAGCTCCATAGCACTTCAACTTCTTTTCTATTCACCATAATGATAAAATGCCTCATCTGAAAAGTGTCACCAGGGTTTCCTTTTGTACTTGAATGTGGTTGTTTTTAATGTGATTTAATTTCTATTAGAAACTGTGATGAATCAGTCACATCAATATTGCATTGATATTGCCCTTATTCTCTCTTTTGATGCATCCACTTGCAGTGTCTTGGGTTTCGTGGCATCATAATTTCAATACCAGTTATTTCAAGCTTTTCAAATGATCCCTGTCTCTATCCCCAGCCACATGTGTCTTCATTAACTCATAAGACATAACAGCCGGTTCTAACATATTTAATTTGACTTTGAGGAAACCCATTTACATCCCGAAGAGAAATTGCTCTAGATTTGGTTCTTCTTCCATTAGTAGCTTTCTTAAAATAGCTTCCAGTCTGCAGGTCCTGCTACACAGCCATGGTATCTTCGACGACATTTCTGTCTGTCCCTTTCATTTGCTTTTGGTAAGTCTTTGATTCAACCTTTCTGGGGTTTGTGACCATATGAAAACAAGCACAAAATCCACTTCATGTTTTAAAATATATTCTTCTGTTTCACTGGTGAATTTAGTGTTAGGTGGTGTTAAATTTGAAGGTAAACTGAGATGCCAGAAATCCTGCAAGACAGCCTGGGTAGAAGCAATGCAAGCATTACTGTACACCCTGCTAACAGGACTAGGGATGACCTTGCATTTGTGTGCAATCACCCCTTTGCCTTTTTACCTTCTCCTCTATGGCTTCAAAGAATGTGAATCCTATTTGTTTTTTTCACCTACACAGTGTCTATCACCAAACAAGGAACTCAAAGCTTCTACAAAGTAAGGTCAGGCTGACCCTACAGTTAAAGACAACAGCTATTTAATCAGGGAACAGCAGGTTAGGAATAGACTGAGTGCCTCTGTCTAGGATAATGTGGAAACAAAATCTCTTTAAACCAATTCCATTAATTCAGTTGCATCCAGGTTGATGACAACTGTGCCTAAGGGATCTGTTCAACACAGTGTTGCAACCATTTGTATAGGGAAGGACTGAAATCCTTAATAGTAGGTTCCTGTCCTAGAAAGTAGAACCAGTTCTCAGAAGAAAAATCAAAAGACGTTTCCTGATTCCACCAGCCCAAACCTAGCGCCATGTTGGCTGTGCACAGCCTCTGGCTTTTTTAGTTTTCGTCAGGCTCAGAGAACCTGGCTTCTACATACACATGAAAGCTTTTCATTCCCAAGCAAGTTTACTAAGTCAGCTCCTAAAAGTAAAAGTCTTACTTACATCACTGATGTAAAGTGCATTCTGGCGGGCTCGAATAAAATCCGGATGATCAGGAGGCAGGGTGTACCTGTGCCTGGCTTCAGAGCCTTCAGCCTTGTACAGCCTCTGTGGAGTCAAAAGTCGTTGAATGCAACTGACACTGGAAGCAATGTCGAGATCAATTCTTTTAGGCGTTATAGTACAACAAAAGATAAGATCACTTGTAGTAAAATGGAACCTACGTCACTGCACTGGAGGTAACTGTTTTTAGCATGAATCAAATCTGGAGAGTCAACCACAGATGTGAACTTCAAACTTTCTGGCTTCTGACGGTACTTTATCTGAGAGGGAGAGGAGACAACAGAAACAAACAAAGGAAAAATGCACAGGATGGTTCTGTTAATGATATATCACAATTCCAAGTGTGTGCTAACTGGAACAAAACAAAAGACGCCTCCCTGAAGCCACAGTATTAAAAACAGTGTTCTGCTTTAGTCTCAGTTGCTCTTTCACCTAGGGAATGGGGATGCCACTGAATCACTGTTGTGGTGCCCAGGCACCAAACTTCATTTTTTGTGTGTGTGCAAGAAGGACTTCCCACTGAAAATTCACATGCAAAAAGCTTTCGAAAACTACACTTTTGACAGTTCATAATTTTTCTCCATTAATGCATGATACTGAACAGGCAAATGCCCCTTCAGAGTGGTTGTCAATGCTGTATCTTCCTATATCACTTCCATAACCACCTGCTTAGAATTTCATAATGGAGTATACTGCATTTATTTATTGCTACATGTTTTGTTTATACTCTTGTGTTTCATTCGGAATGGAAAATATTCAGCAGGTGTCACACAGTGGACTTGCATCTCTTGGTAACTTACACCTTGTATAAACAGGCTCCCACATCAAAAGGAAACGATAAGCTACATTCGTAAGTGTCATGTAACGAGGAGCCTTGATGGTAAACAATTCCTACAGACGTGCTATTCCATGAAAGATTTATCAGTTACCTCACTGATGAGCTCTCCAGCCTTCTTTACACTTTCTATCTGTGGAGATCTCAGAGCCATCCAACCAACTCCTTTCATGAAGTTCAGGTCTGATTTATAGCGATGCTGATAAAAATGAAAATCGTTAGCTATCAGTTTTGTATCCACAGCTATTAAGTTTTTTTTAAAAAAGACTCCCTGATTTATTTTAACATTTTGAGGTTTTTCATTTGCCATGCACATATCACATCGTAGAGCCAAACTGTTTGCATTTGTTCATTCCACTAGGAATTAAATAATGTATCATATGCAAGTTACAAGAGAAGGCCCCACGAGTGAATTAGTATGACTCAAAGCAGTAAGTAATAACCTGTTTGTACTGGGCGTAAAAGAACCCCTTTTGAAATAATTTTATGAGGTGAGTTCAAGTCAGGAATACTAATTATTTTATCTGGTGTATGCTTCCTCATTAACCCCATTTCTAGGAGGACACATTACTCATTCTTTACTCACATTAAAGGCCTGCTCTACCTCCTAATCCAGTAAAGACAACAAGGCAGACCCAACAAAAAGTGAAAGCCAATACAGTACCCGCAATCCCAACAATTTTGACTTCTCCTTCAGAGTGACACTGGCTCACTCTGTGACTTTTATCCAATCATCCATTTTTTCAGTTTGGTTTTTTTTTTCCCCCTATATGCAAAAGGACATAACAGCAAGCCAGCTCAAGCATTACTCTATTAGATAGTGAGAGCTGCTCCTACAGAGCAACTAATGATGCTGGACCCTAAACTGTCAAAATACAACTACCTGCATCCATGCGGCTTTATGCATGCATTCAACATCGATATCTGTTTAAAAGCACATACAGACAATGGCTTGTCCCTGAACAAAGGTATGTGCTAAGGCAAAGTGAGCATGATGTGGCCCATGCTGAGATTCTACCATTTCTGTCATCAAAGTTTGTCTGAAATTATTTTTGCATAAGCAATTTCTAGAAATACATCTGGGGAACTGGTTATTTGATATGACTACTTCTGTTTGCAAAATGACCTTCTAACATATCTCAAATCAACCTCTTAGCTTTTAACCTTCTCCTCAAAGAATTCTGCATGTAGATCAGTGGCTGTCAGACCACTGACTGGCTGTGATCCAAACAGCTGAGAGATGACTGTATATCTCTCAGCTCTAGAATAAGTAACATGGACCACAGTGATTTTCTGTCAGGTTCATAATACGAGAACATCTGATTCACATATATCGCATATGTGAAGAGCAATCAGATATCTTGCTGTTACATACACATAAATTTACAGTCTTTCTAAAACACTGCCCAATGTCAATATGCAGTTTGTGCCAGTCACTCAAAGCTTTGTTATTGCTAAATTCAATTTGCTGTTAACAGAAGGAAAGTCTTTACCTCACTCTGTAGCATGTGGGCTCTTTTGGCCCACTTCATCTTCATGTCTTCTGGGAGTGCTGTAAATTCATGGAGTCTCTTTCTGTAATCTTGATCACTCACTAAGGCCTGGGCTTTCCTGGCATGGGCAAGATTCACCATGTCCATGGGCAGATGGTACTGAGACCACACTTCTTGGGATCCCTTCTTATACTGCTGTTCACTCTGTAATTTGGCAGCATGCAAGCAATGCAGCAACCTGGTGTCATCCAGAACACTTCTTGCACCGATGTGCTTTCCTCTCTCCATCACAAAGTTGTGTTTATATTGGTACTAAAACAAAAAAGGGGTGAAGGTGAAAAAGTGCCAAACAGACTGGCTGCTCTAGCTACCTAACTTAGGATAAGTCACTGAAACATCTATGCTTATGCTGTCTGTAAAAACAGCCAAGGTATGCAGCATTAGAAAGTAATTGTTTGAATCTCTCATTGCTCTCAAATTTAAATACCACAGTAGTTGCGACATTAAAGTTAAGCACATCTCGGTACATTCTCTGAATATGCCTAAAGCATTGATCATGTTTAACCTCAGATCACGTACTTTTATTATCTTTCATAGAAATTTATTCTCATCACTAGTAATAAGAACATAGGAGAAACAAACAAAAGACAGACGAAAAAAAATCCATACAAAAGAGAAACATCATGCACTCTGCAGCCTTCAGATTTGCAAATGCCACTCAGTTATTTTAAAGAGTAAATTCAGTTTTCTTGGATCAATAACTATGTTGAGAAGCCTAAGATGGTGGTCTGAGCACAAGAATAAGCACCAGTAACCCCTCATTCTCATCTTAGCTGGGACTATGACTCTCCCTATGATCTTGCATTTATCCTCTCTGTGAAATAGTGATGATGATGATAATGATTATTTATACAGCATCAACAGGGTGCTTGGAACTTTAAAGGGAAGGCCTGGGCCCTGAAGAGTTCATAATGTAGTTGAAATGGGATAATAACACTTATCTACCACACAAGAGAGTTGTGGGGATTAAATTACAGTAGCTAATGTTTATAAAGTGCTTCCAAGATGAAGGGCCAAATTCAGATCTGTCGTAAGTGGATGTAATTCTATTATGGACTTGTACCCTTTAGAGCAGATCTGAAGCTGTAACCAAAAGCACTCTGCAAAATACGGTTAAGTATACATTATAAATTACAGCTAGAAATAGTTGCTTCATGAAACAAATAGACATGAAATATATTCATATTTTATCACATTAGAGATAAAATATGCAACTAAATACTACACAAAATGAAGACTTTTTAAATTAAATTTAGCTTAATTGTCATCTTTTCCTAGAATTTCTTAAATGTCTTGTGAGGAAGGGATGAAATCAGGCTTTCTGAGAAATGGATACCACCATGTCTGGGTGTTTTGCAAACAACAATCAAAAGAGAAGGATATTTTCAAGCATAAGAAGATTAGTTTCCTCTATTTCAGAAATTAAGGAGACATATATTTACAGGAGCATCCATTGATTTTCATTTCCTAACCAGACAGGCAGTTCCTGACTAAGGAGTAAGAAGAAACTAAATGCTCAGCTTCTAACTTCATTTCAATTCAGGAGCACTAAGAACTTCCAAAAGTCAGCTCAAAGCGGGGTGGACAGAATTAGTGGGTGTTTTATAATATGAGGAGCTGAAAGCCTGGAAAGGAGCAGAATCTCTCTGATTTGTCTGTCTGCAAATACTTTAATTCAGCTATTTCCCACTGGAAGATGTTTAACTGAGCTTGGTTCCCGATTAGCAGCAATTCTTCCCCTTCTTTTTTTTTTTTAATTCACACAAAGAATCTCATTCATAAGTAATATATTCTGTCTCACACTTGTCTCACATGGTTATGGAGTTGCTTTAATTCAGTAAAATCTGCTTTAGACATTGTTTTACATGAAGTTAACAGAAATTAGGCAAGAAAGAAGGTTGAATCATTCAACTCACATCACTGGCAATTTCTCTGGAGGCCCTGGCAGTCTGGAACGGGAGTGCTTCCATTGTCAGCTTGTAGCCTTGAGCACGTAGATTATGCCAAGATTCTCTGTATTTTGCCTAAAGTAGGAAAGGCACATGTAGATTGCTGCTTCACTTTTAAATGCACAAAGGAACAAACAAAGGGACCCTCTTTCATTTGTTATTCTGCATTACAGTCTCATTCTTTATAATTAAAGGATTTTTTAAATTTATCTTTGGGAAATCCTACTAACTCAGACAAAACATGTCTTGTTCTTTATGTAGATTTAATTTACTCACAATCATATATATGCTAATGGGATAAATATCGTTGTAATCAAATCAGGGAAAGCATAAATAGAATAGACCTAAAAAGTCCTCTACTTAGCCATCTTCCTTGCACAATTCATCCTCCATCCCAAATAAGTACAAGAAATGCAGAACAAATTCTTACATCACTGAGGTTGGCTGCATTTATTCTTGCCCGTGTAAACTCAGGCAGACCCAGTGTTGGTGTATAGTGATGCTGACTGTCCTCTCCCGCCGCCTTATACAGGCGCTAGAAAAGAGATCAAAAAGACAATTGCAATTAATTTTCTCTATTGTTTCAATAATATAACAGCAGTACTTAATTTGTTTATGATTATGACAACTATAGATAGCAAGCACAAAAAAACAGCTAAGAATATACCATTGCAATTGAAATTGCATTGGGGGTTTTTTCTGGGCATAAAAAAATTTTACATTCATTTTTATACATATATCATGATGCCAACCCACTACATTCTTAGCCTTTCGTTATGTTCCTAGCAGGCCAAATGTAGACTTAAGGACATTAAGGGCATTATGAATGTATGTTAAATAAAAGGGTAGGCTTTTCTGTTAGACTAGCCATATTTTCTAGCTTGTATTTTTTCCTCGTGTTGTTATAGATGATTTTCATCATCTGCCTATAGATTTTGTCTTGTTTTTTCAAAAACTAGAAAAGTGATTCACTTTTTAGGAGCCCTCTGAAGTGGACCATACTATGCAAATGAGCTCCCTCAAGAACATCCCACAGACCTGATCTTTTGAATATTCATTTTACATTAAAAAAAAACAATAATGGGACTCTACTGTATGCATACTATTTAAGCTTTTTAGAAGAGATTGAATTGAAAATGATATTAAATTTTTGGAAATAATAAAATGTGACCTAACTGAAAAAGCACAAATCAGTGATGTTTGCTTTCTTTTTGACTCATTTTGCTTTCAGACAGGGTTGTCTCTTTCCCATTCCTCCATGCCTAGCTCTCTGCATTTTGAAAAGCATATTTTCTGATTCACGTTAGGAGAGCCTACCTCATTAGCAATCATATTGCTGAATTTTGCATGAAGGAGGCCAGGAGAGTCTGTCACCGATGTGTACTTGAAGGAATGTGGCTGCTGACGATATTTACTCTGAGTTCACACACAAAGAAAAATGAACAGAATAACTAAATTTTCTTGTCAGATAGGGGACTTTTTCCACTACCAGTGGTCTAATATTGCTCCTTGTACTTAGAACTCTACTTTGCAAAGGTTAAATGTTTATTAACCATTAGACTAATTTACCTTTTGCTACTCTGAAATTGGTGCATTCAAGCCTCACAGGGGAAATGAAAAGTAAATAGGGAATAAGGTATAAAAAACCCCAGAAGCACTGATATCCTGAATACAGTAATAAGGTTATTTCACTCGATGTCATTAACCCTGGCTAGTAGAATTACAGTAAAGGCAATCAGATCCAGAGAGAAGGTGCTGCACAAGCACACTGAACATTTTTGTGAGAAAAAGGAGGTTCCACCTGTCCTGTGGTCCTATGTCAGAATTGTGAACAAAATGACTGCAAGATCACTCCAAGCAGGGATCTGTTCACTAAAACACAACTAGGAAGAACATTCTTATTTTTCCTAATTTCACATCTCTGTAAATATGGGCAATAGATTGAAGATTTGAAACTAGGGAGACTGTAAGAAGAGAACACAATACAGGAAATAAAAATCCAGTTACAGAGGGGGGGAAACAATAGCACTCAAAAGCAGAAAATGAAAAACAGACTAAGACTGTAAAGCAGGAGCAGAGCTGAGGATGGTGTACTGTATTGGGCACTCCACGGGTCAGTCTAATTTTGGAGAAACAGTACACGGTACTTATTAGAGATGGGCACAACCTTACTTTTAGCTGAAAAGCCCCTTTTAATTCTAAAATAAACAACATAAAATAACAACCTCCTGGGTCTGTAACACAGGAGAAAAGATTTGCAGAAACAGTTAGCAAAGTCTGCAAAACCTTGAACTCCATCAAGTTCACCCATCTGCAGTTAGGACACGAATGAAATGATCAAACACAAGGGGAGGGAGACTAGCGTTATCCAGTGAGTCACTTTGCCAGCCCAGTTTAATAGAAAGACATCTGGCAAACTCTTGTTTGTAGTGGAAAAATCAAAACCCTCTTTTGTTACCTCGCTGATGAGTTCAGAAGCTTTCTTCTTTCCTTCAATCTCTAGGGCCCCTGGAGTAATACATCCAACTCCTCGCATAAAGTTCATGTCAGACCGATATAAATTCTGAGGAGAACCAAGCGGCAGTAATTACAAGTTTGCATCTGAGATGCCCTATATTTATACATCCAAAAATACACAATAATGGTATTCAAATAAATCCATTAAAATTAGTATCATCTACCACAGAGAGTTCACATACATTACCCTATGTTCCTGTGTTTATGTATGTGTCCATGTGCATATATAGTCCTGACAGATCTACAGTATAGATGCAAGATTCTGAGTACTATGTTTCACGAACACTGAATGATACTTGTACTCCTAACTTACATTTGTAACCTCGAAAAAACTTTTCCTAGATACAGGCATTTTCTTCACATATAATACATAAATCAGCTATTTTTATTTATGAATATATATAAAATATAACCTTTTTAGAAAAGTGTAAAAAATACTTTTTAAATAAAAGCTGGTAACCTTTTAGTAAGTGGAACTGCAGACAAAATAGCCTTGGTTTTTAACAGTTCTAAACAGTCATAATATAAGTAGGGAACACTAAGGAAAAATGGCTCTAAGCCACTGTACAGACTTTGTTAAAATATTTTCCAGACCACCAAACCCAGCAGTTTATTAAAATTTTATTAAAAGTAAAATATTACTTTTTCAAAAGTTACCGATAGGTTACTGGTAGACATATTATGACAAAATTTATGTCATTTAATGATAAGAAGGGTGAGGAGGATCATTCTATTTTCTGTGTCAAGAGAGCCATAATGACCAAACAACTAGTAAAGCACAGATTTGCCTATTTGATGGATATGTGGAAACTGCTACTGGTCACTGAGGGAAGAACTAACTTTAGTTAATGAGGTGTTTTGGTTCAGTCAACCACTTATAAAGTAAACCGACCACTTATAAAGTAAAAGGACTATGCCTTCATTTTATTCAGCTGCCTAGGAGAACAGAACCAGCTTCTCTTCCACCCAGGTCTGTCCAGTGGTAAACTCTAGACTCAAAGGCATCGTGGTGCTGTGTACGGGAAATATCCTTTGTGAGTTGCAAAGTAAGAGAGGGCAAAGCATAACCACAGTCCTCACCTCTTGTCATCTATTAGCATCAGATGGTAAGAGTGAATTCTGCACTCTGAGATGCATTGCTGCCCATCAGAATTTCATTCCCATCTCAAAGAGGGGCATGGATGGAAACCTGCCCCAGAATCTCTGATTACACATGTTTTCACTTGAGTTATGGCAGCACAACCGCGGAACACATCTTTAAGACTGTTGACTGAAAGTGGTAAACTGCTATACAGTGGCATTTTGAGGTCAGACATGTTTTTAAGACACAGCCCCTCCTGAGGCAATGTAATCTATTAAAGCCCTTGGCTCAAGGCTGCGCCTACAGACACAGCCTACCCTTGAATTTTTAAGACATTATCCAGCTAATTTTACTCAAGATTACATAGGGAGCTAAACTCATCCTTCTTAGAATTTCAGTGGCTATGTCTTGGGCCAGAGTTTATAAGTCTCTCACCAATCAGATTTTTAACAATAGGCATCTTTGTTGTGGAAGTACACATGAATTTCACCCAGATGCAAACCAACTCAAATACCATTTGGTAAACAGTTTGCATGGTTAGCAAGATATTAAAAAGAGTATTTCACCAACAGTGCGATCATCCTCACTTGCAAACACTTCTACCTCTCAGTATAGTGTGATCACACATGTTGTACAATTGCCCATTAAGATAAATGTCTCATTCCTGAATGTAATCAAGGAGGAACAGCCATTGCTTTATTCCCCAGCTGCTGCTCAAATACATATTGTCAGCTGTCATAACTTGGAACAGAACTATCTTGTATCAGAACCAACAGGGGAATATTGCTGGGATATTTTGCAATTACCTCACTCTGTAGTTTGTATGCATTCTTGGCACACCGCAATCTCACATCATCAGTCAAAGAAGTGTACTGGTGTAGCAGCTGTCTGTATTCTTGTTCACTGACCAAAGACTGGGCTTTCCTGGCATGTACCAAGTTTATCATATCCAGTGGCAGGTGGAAGTGAGTCTTTGTATCCTCAAAACCTTGCTTATATTTCACCTATCAAATTAAAAACAGATCACATACATGTCACAGCATGGTAATTAGAATTCAGGTTTTGACCAGAAGAGATATTCTCCATATTTCATCCATTTTCCAGTATATTCTTTTTAAAAGTAAGTTCCCTAACTTGTATAACTATACTGTGACTGATCGATACTTAGAATATGTGGCAGCCTATTCATCATCAAATTAGAAGCCATCTACAATATAATCAATTAAGCTGAGACGTTATTTAAATTTTTTTTGTTGTTAAAACTGGATACATTGAGTCTATAGAATTACTAAACTAATAAATGAAATCTTAATTCACTGCACTTCTAGAAAGCACAACAAAAAGGTGAAGATACTGTCTGAAATGCAAACAGATATATTTATATTAGAATTAGTACAAATCCTCACTCAAAATATTTCATAAAATGGTTTGGGTTGGAAGGGACCTTAAAGATCATCCAGTTCCAACCCCCCTGCCATGGGCAGGGACACCTTCCACTAGCCCAGGTTGCCCAAAGCCCCGTCCAACCTGGCCTTGAACCCTTCCAGGGAGGGGGCAGCCACAGCTTCTCTGGGCAGCCTGTGCCAGTGTCTCGCCAACCTCACAGTGAAAAATTTATTCCTTACATCTAATCCAAATCTACCCTCTTTTAGTTTAAAGCCATTATCCCTCATCCTATCACTACATGCCCTTTTAAAACGTCCCTCCCCATCTTTCCTGTAGTCCCCTTTAAGTACTGGAAGGCTGCTATAAGGTCTCTCTGGAGCCTTCTCTTCTCTAGGCTGAACATGCCCAACTCTCTCAGCCTGTCCTCACAGAAGAGGTTCTCCAGCCTCCCAATCACCTTTGTGGCCTCTTCTGGACTTGCTCAAACAGTCCATGTTTTTCTTATGCTGGGGATCCCAGAGCTGAATGTAGCACTGCAGGAGGGGACTCGCAAGAGCAGAGTAGAGGGGGAGAATCAACTCCCTCAACATGCTGGTCACGTTTCTTTCGATGCAGACCAGGATACAGTTGGCGTTCTCAGCTGCAAGTGCACAGTGCTGGTTCATGTTGAGTTTCTTATGAACCAACACCCCCAAGTCCTTCTCCTCAGGGCTGTTCTCAAACCATTCTCCACTCAGCCTGTGGGGCTTGAGATTGCCCCAACCCATGTGCAGGACCTTGCACTTGGCTTTATTCAACTTCATGAGTCTGCCCAGGTCCCTCTGGATGGCACATCCCTTTCTTCTAGCATGTCGACCCTACCACACAGCTTAGTGTCAGCAAACTTGCTGAGACTGCACTAAATCCCACTGTCCATATTGCCAACAAAGATGTTAAAGAGTGTCAGTCCCAACACTGACCCCTGAGGAATGCCATATTTTTTGGCCTCCATTGATTTAGGCAGTTTCATTTCATAGTTTTAAACATCATTTTTAGTGGTAGGGTTTTTTTCACGTCTTGTCTCTGTCCAGGACAAGAAAGGTATGGAAATCTTCAAAGAACTTTTCTCACATGACATTCCTCTATCAGATTATCCATATCTGAGATGTTCAGGCTGTTCATCAGATAATGAATATCCAGAGTTATCAGTGATCATTGAACTGACAGATGGATGAATTCTTCAGACACTTATCGTAACCTACATGTCTAAGCATGACATCACACAGGAAAGAATCCCAGTACAAGCCCAGCACTCACTGAAATCCATGAACTCTCACCCATCTATATCCACAATCAGAATCACTATAGACAGTTTTGGTAAGAAGATAAATAGTTCTTAGATTATTTATGTGCTTAAATTCAGACAAATATTTCACTGCTTTCTGGATCAAGACACAGTGTTCAAAATGCTCTGAACAGTTACAGTTCTTACCGACAATGAACAAATGATGTGATTCTTAGCATATCCCAACCCCACGTCGGAACCATTCCCCAACAAAAAAAGTCCAACTTGAAATTCCATAAATTCATTCATCCTTTAGTCTTTCAGGAAGACAGTAAATTTAAAATAATTACTGAATAACTTTGTATCTTTACTAAATTTAATATACTTCTAGAAGTACAAAGACCACTACTAGTTCTCAATTAGACCTGCCTCTGAGTGATACTTTTACAGAGTAAAATATTCTATGCTAGGCAACAGCAGTATGCAGCAGAGGATTGTGCAAGAATGCACAGTCTTTTTTTTTTTTTTTTTTTGTCAAATTAATGTTACTGTAATTAATGTAAAAGAATGGCAAGAATATCGTGATTATATCAAAATATCTGAAAAGTTGAAGAGAAAGTCCTAAATTTTAAATAGTAAACTATTTCACAGCTAGTCCATCTCCAGCTAAGAGCATCTTCCATGAGAAGCCACTCACAGAAGAGTACTGTTAAGAAACCAGTTCCAAAATGCCCACATCTTTCTTGTACTTACATCACTCTGCAGTGATGTTGCATGGACTGAATGAGCAATATGGATATCACCGTCCAGGCCATGTGAACCAACCATCTGTCCTTTCATTTTCTGAAATGCCTCCTTATACTTGCACTAAAATGGAAATAGGAATAGAAATAGGAATAGAAATGTGAATAGGAGTGAAGAGAAGTATTAGTCAGATTGTTAAAACCTGAATAAAAGAGTTTTCATATTACAGAGAGCTATGGATTAATAGATTATACAATAGATTCTGGCTATACTCAGTAGGATAATAAATCTGAATAAACCTTTAGTGGATGGTAGGAAGACCTCACCTGTGCAAACATTTTAATATTTTACCCTATTTAGAAAAGAAAAAAAAAAAAAACACCAATGAATACTTACAAATAGCTTGGGCTAGTTATCTGCTATTACACAGGTGCTGAAAGACAAGAACCTGGTGCGGGTGCTCAGAATCAACCTCTGAGGAGCCTCTCTCCATCAACTTTCTAGCAAAGTCAAAACAACTGGTCTCCTACACTTGAAATTAATCTGTATGTCTCCATAACCTTTAAAGAATATCCAAAACAAACCCTGAAGGTTAGAACTTCCTGAATAAGCTCTCTTCAAAGCTTGCCTAGCTAACAGTGGCTGACAGCCTCTGAACAATCCCTGTGATTGTCCAGTCACTACAGCCAGTAAATTGGTCAATTTTGTTAATGGATGTTTACTTTCAAAAACCTTCCTTTGCTTAGTTACCATAACACTTCATTGTGGCTGCACCTCCAAAAGCACAATTAACTAGACCAAGGACAGATGTGTCCCAGATGTAAAGTTGGTTGGACACGCTGTTTCCATCAGGAGTCACTCAGCAGAGCAGAAACAGTCTGGAGTGACTCACGTATCATACTGGACAATATCAGCAGTACGTTCACGTACATCACTTATGATTTCACCCGAAGCCTTTGCTGCCTGGAAGGGAATGGCATCTAGTTTCAGTTGATAGCCACCATCTTTCATCTGTCTCCAGGACTCCTTATAGCGAATCTAGGAAATATGGAACAGGAATAAAGCAGAGTTGCTGTTCAGAGGGTTGACACTGCAGCTTCATTGCTATCCCAGCATTACTACCACAATAGTTTTCCACTATTCTAACACAGAGAACCAAATAAATGAAACTATCAATATACAACAGGAAGAATCACATGACAAATGTCCATTATAAAAATGTATTTGTTTTTTCATTCTTAATCTTTCTAATATAGGAGAAGTTTGATTTCTCATATTACTTAAGAAACATTTAGACCATAGAATTACTGTACACTGGTGAAAGGAAATAAATTTAGTATGATTTCCTTTCTAGGACAAATAGGAAAGCACTATCAAATTTTTCACTTTCCCTTAAAATATTAAAGATTAGATTTATACCTCACTGATATTCATAGCATTTAATTTGGCCTGAAGGATTTCAGGAAGATCTGTCGTTGGTGTATACTGATGCTTTACACTCTCTCCATGCTCCTTGTACAGCCTCTGCAAATAGAGATGAATTTCAGAAGCAAGTACTCACTATACAATCACTAGTTCAGAGAAAAACATTAACAAATAGGTTTATGGAAAGCAGAGACTACAGAAAAGTGACAGCAGCATTAATAAATACAGGGAATTGTATCACTCAAAAAGTATTCAAAAAGTCTGATACACCCACCTACCAGCTAGAGTATGCTAGAGAGGAACTCCTTGTAGTTTTAAGTGTATAAATCAATGTATATGAAAATTCAGATATTTTAATATTAATTTGATAACACTTCCAACATATGTGAATAGGGAGAGGGAGAATAAACAGCATTTATTAGGATGTGAAGTCATGAGTGGCCCACCAACACTCTGAAATTCCACAGAAATCGGGGGAGCTGAAGTTCCCCAAACACATCTCTCCAAAGTTGTTCATTTTTAGCAGAAAAATATGATGGTAATTATCTGTGCAATTGCTCCAAATTTATTTCTAGAGCTAGTTGCAAGGGAGTGCTCAATAGTCAATGGAAAGACATTAAAAAAAACTCAGAAGGTGACTGATCCCATCATAAAACAGATGTCTATGCAGGCTACTCATATCAGTCCTTGAAGGAAGAATATAGAGTTGTCCCAGGATTAGCTAACGTTCAGATGTCTGCAGACAGGTAAGAGGAGTTCTATGCAGTTAAATGGAACTTCCCCTACAATCGCTATGCAGAGGTCACCTCTTTCATATTATTTTTTCTTTCCTAATTTAGTTTCTTCTTACACTGACACCATAATTTTCAGATAAGTACAGATAGCCACCATTTTATTTGGCCTTAGATATGACCCATGCCTTGACCACCAGATTTGCCTTTCCCAGAAGATTTTTTTTAGATTAGAATGAACCTCTCCATTTCACCCTGCAGCCACTTTCTCTAGCAAGTAAGCCCATTTGTACTGCAGTTCCATAAGAGGAAAATTAATGAGAACTCTATGTGTGAAGAAGTAGAGCAGCAGACTGATTCTGACTGTGGCTCAGTCAAACAAAATGACTTATATTTATCCTGCCTGAGATGTAAGCCTTTTGAATCTTATTAATTAAACCAAAAGCAAAGACACTATAAGTATTACAATAGCATGTGTTTTTACACAAAGTCTTTCATCTTCTTCTTCACTTTAAAAATATCTATTTTCACAATAAAACATCCTCTCATGTTTGAAACTTGTCTGTTTTGAGTGACTTTTGCATATTATTCATTTCTGTATTATCCCAGTTAAGTCTACAATATTTTTAAATCGCTCTTCTATTAAAAATAAACATGTTTAAACACCAAACAGCCTCTATTCTTTCCTTTAAGGTTTCCCCTCCTGGATTTCTCTCTCAGCAGGATGACAGCTTGAAATAATTTTTTTTCTTCCTTGTCATGCCGCCTTACATTTTGTTTCCAAAGAATATGCAGAAACTGAAATTTGAAAGATGTTTGAAAAGGGGAAAGAACCCCAAATGTGTTCTTCCTCAATGAATCTCAAAAGGCCCAAAGTCTCTAAAGGTCAAAGGTCAGTCTTACTCCTAAATTTTACTTCTAAAAAAAAAAAATGGACAGAAAGCCCTTTTTTACATGAAACTCCCATTCATTTCAGTGGTATCTCTATGACTTCCTGTTCCAAGTTAGAAACATGCTCTTTGTGAGATGCACCACACCAGAACACAGAAGTTTCATGGTTCCCAAGGATAATCTCAGAGAAAGAAAGAGAGAGAAAGCCAGTGCTTCAATCAGGTCGTTCAAAGAGGATACCACTCTTATAATCATAATGTATATACATTATAACTTACATCCACAGCCTGGTTATAACTAATTCTAGCCTGGATCATCTCAGGAGTGTCTTTAATACTGGTAAACTTCAAAGCATATGGATGCTGACGGTACTTCTTCTGTTGAGCAGAAAAAGATCAAAGCTGTGAATTTTGTGCTGCTCTTTCATGCTATTTGAAAGAGAAAAATCATAGGTTGCTGGAGATTAGAGTGAATTTGTGAACATAATTATTATTCCTCTTTCCTCATCTTTATGTCCTAGGTACTTTCAGATTAATATTTGTTTCAATTTAACAATAACCTTTTGCCAATTAATATTAAAGTATTTCTCCCTAAATATAAGTAAAACATTTCAAAATCAGATTCTGCCTACCTAAATACTCCCGGACTCAGGATTTTAAAACCTTTTTCAGATTACTGATTATATTTTTTATTTATAGTTTCTTTAAGCAGGAAATAATATACAATTGTTAATAACGGCAATCATTTAACATTGTTTCAGGGTTTAGGTTTACTCCTAACACCAACAGCAAATCTGTGCAGACATTAACACGGTGCGTAATTGTTATGATATATCTTCTAGATAATATTAATTCTGCTTGCTTGAAAGGACCCACAGTAGGTTCTGAGAGGTCTTGTTATATATACTTAATTAAGATGAAGGCTGTTTGATGCCAAAATGACACTTTTTCTATATGGCCAGGTCACTAAAAGCTTCCCTTCCTGCATGAGTTTTCCTATACCCATCAATACTCTTATCCCTTCTCCAAATAGTGCATGCTAAATTTTCCCAATGCCTGTGATGAACTCCTAAGTCAATAAGCATGTTCATGGCTCTTCTGGAAAATGTTTATGTTTGAGTCTAAAGGCATGTCATTCTCCTTTAAATTGAGCTGCGATCCACCAAAGTTTATCTGAGGCAACATCTTGATTCTCTGGGGACTCAAAGCACGTTAACTCTTTTAAGGTATTACAAGCTTATGAGCGATATTTTGGTTTCAGAAAGAAACTCCTTAAATATGAGCAATCTTCCTGAGTTTAAGCAGGGACAAAAGCGGTTTACACTTTGTCCTGATCAGTCATAAAAACAAATAAGAGTTGAACAGAACATCTCTACATAAAATTCCTAGAAATTATATTATTTTCAGCAGTATTACAAGGGCTAGTCACGGTGTGGATTAAGAAGGACGGAGACTCATAGCCACTTAAAATTATTTAGTGCTCACAAAAATGTTGAGATGAACAACCTAGCAGGTCAAATTTCTACTCAGCAGTTTTCACTACTATAACATCAAAATGGCACACCTGTACAGATTCACAGTTACTATTCCAGCCAGCATTGCTGTACTAGCTTTTATAAAGCTACCTTGCTTTACACTAGCTGAGGATCTAGTTTATTGTATCTAAAAATATAACCCTTCTTCATTGTAGATGATTACCAGGAAGAGTAGTTTTGGTAATCACGCAGACGTGAAAGGATGACCATATTTTTCTGAAACGCTACATCAGTGGTTATGCTCTTATTCACATTGACTGAATGGACAGATGATTCCTGCATCACCAGCGGTTATCTAAAAAATCACAGTATTCAATCTCCTACTGTAGAAGATTTGGCCAGTAGGACTCCCTCTGAAATATCAGAAACAGAATACTATGAACTTTTTAACTATTTCTGCCAAAATTTCCTTGGAAGGCCTCATGGAACTGGCACAAAGGATTCCAGAGTTCACCTTTTCTTGTAAGTGGTATTAGTCATAGGAAGAAATAAGGATGAAAACTACTTGGGCCAATAGATAGCTACAGACAGAGATATCTATATGAATTTCAATAGCTAACATGAATATATGTGAAAAAGGAATCCGTATCTTAAAAAAGAAGGTTCTGGGTCCAACGACTGCATCTTTTCATCATCTCTCCTGTTTTGCTTCATTAAAAAGGTAGGCTAGTGGGTAGCAATTGAGCACTGTTTGATTGCCATTATTATTCATAATATCATTTGTCACCTACTTTGTTTTTGCAAAGGCTATATGGACTCCTACTGGTGTGTGTTTGGTATCTGGTTTCCCTCTAATTACCAGTCCTATCCCTGGTTTTGAGGGCTTTCATGTGGTATGCCTTTTTCTTTCCCCTTTGAGTAGAAATTATTTTAATTTTATACAGACATTTTGCACGCATTATGCAGCAAATTCTGTTACATGCTGTCATGAAATCTCACCTCACTAATGAGTTCTCCTGCCTTCTTAGCCTGCTCCACATTTAATGACCCAGTGGCTATCCATCCAACTCCTTTCATCCAGTTCAAATCTGCTCTGTATAGGTTCTGACAAAGAAAAAAAAGGTCCTATTGTTGGTGTTCATATACTTAAAATGCCATTAAAGGATTCAGACATCTCAGGAACAATGAAGTCAAATTATTGCCTGCTTTTGTTTTATTCACTATTGCACAGTTGCAAGGAAAGCAAAAAAAAATTTCAGAATGAAATAGGAGTATCAGGATTCACCAGCACTTACGTACAATATGTTTTGCAAGACAGTCTTTAGAACTGGTCTACACCTTACCGTCATTTGCAATTTTTACTCTAACGTGGCAAAAACTTCAGTTTCTCTCTACATAGTGCACCGTTTAAAAGATCATGAATGATTTGCAATAATAAGAAAATGATACCTAACATTTCCCAACCCCTATATTTTTGGTATACTGGAGAGAAAGTATCTTGCTTCATTTTTTCCATGTGTCTTTAACGAAGAAGAGTACAGGATTGCTTCTCACTTTCTTCACAAAATCCCTCCTACCAACAGTCTGTTGAATTCCAAAAGCTTATCCAAGCACTACAGCTGCATTTCTCAGAGAAGCCAGAGTGGTTTCAGCAGTTATACCTCAACAAGACCTGTACACATATCTGTCTTAGTCTTCTTGAAAAGTTCTGACTTAAAGCCTCAGAATGAAAAATCTAACTTACAGTAAACATTTACAGTATCAGACAGTTCATCTGATGGCTACAGTTGAACATGTGGTCTCCATATGGAATTTTATCACTAATTTTATCACTATAAATTATTTAAGCTCCCTGCACATTACGTAAAAAAAATAAATGTACTTCATATATGAATCCTAGTACTTTAATAACATTTGAAGTAGGTTTTGAAGAAGCCATGCTCATAAACAGGCGTATAACTCTCCTCAAAAACACAGCACACCTTAAACATATTTCTTGAGCAAATAAGTGGTTAATATTTACTGGTTTAATATTAACTGCTTAATAGCTGAAAAATTGGGAAAATATGTCATGGCATTAAAAGCATAAACATCTGAAGAAACTCAGCCCTAAGTGTCTGAAGGGGCTGAATGAAAGGGTATTGAAATACATTAAGCTCTGGACTTACATCACTTTGCAATCCGTAGGCCCGCTTGGCCCAGGCCACTTTCATATCAGTAGGCAGGGCTGTGTAGTGGTGGAGAGTTGTCCTGTATCCTCTATCTGTGGCCAAATTCTGAGCCTTTTTGGCATGGACAAGGTTAACCATGTCCATGGAGACCTGGAACTGATTCTTTGTGTCCTCAAATGCCTTCTTGTACTCCAGATCACTCTGCAACTTTGACATTTGAAGGGAATGAGCCATCTGCGAATCTCCCTCCACAGCTTTTACTCCAATCAGCTTACCCTTCATCTTCTCATAACCTTCCTTATATTTAATCTGTGAATAACAAAATAGACTGTGAGTAAGTGATCTAAGCTGCCAAACTGACAACTCTACTAGTAGTAAAGCAATGGTCTATCAGTGTTGTGACATGCTTGGTCCTTGATACAAGCAAGTAAGAAGTCCATTTGCAATAGAGAACTAAGTGCCTTAGAAATTCGTGTTTATAAAGAACAAACCCTTTCCCTATAATAGCATGTTCACAAAAAGTTGTAAGAAATCTTTTCTTTTTGGTCCTCTCTAGAAAAAACAACATTCTTTAGGCACTGAGGTCAGAAGGTTCTTCCAGGAATTTTCTGGCCAGGCATAGATGTATTAAGTTATGATGTTTCATAGGAGACTTCCACTTCATTTTTAGTTCTAAAATTCACCCTTGGGTCAAAATGAGAATAGGAAAACACAGTCAGCATGTGGGGAAAAACTCTGAGTTGCTCAGAGCAAACCTTCTGACTACTTACAGAATGCCAATCACCTAGACAACTCCTCCATTGCTCCTTAGCATGAATCGAGGGAGGGTGGCTTAGGGCACTGAGATTTATGTGACACATCCCCAATGCTCTGGTAGCAACCTGGACTGTCAGCTGTCCTAAGAATAAAGAAGGCTGACGGAGTCCATACTCACATCACTTGCCAGATCCCTCTTTGCCTTAGCTGACAAGAATGACAAAGCATCCAGACGAAGCACAAATCCTTTTTCCTTCTGCTTCTCCCAGCTACTCTTGTAGAGTTTCTAAAGAGATGACAATAACACAGTCTCTTTATTACTATCAATATATTCTATTTGTTCTATAGTCACAGTGAAAGCTCTCAGTATCAACAGACCAGCATATACTCCATGTCCATCAACTATATGTCTAAGGATCAGATCCTGGTGTCTTCACTTACATAGTGTGGATACTGTGGATACTATAACCCCATTATCTCACTGGTTCCAGTGAAACTGTCAATGTGCCACTCATCTGGAGGCATGTAGAAAATACACAGCTTCAAACTTTAAAAGTGACGACTCTTTAGAACAGCAGATGTGACTAGTATTTAATTAAGAGCAAGTATTAAATGTAGATATAAAGTTTTTACATCTAAAGAATCTGGACCTTCTCAGAGAAAGAACTTGTTACCTACAGAACAAACATTTCAATAGCAGTTGTAAATATTCACAGGAGTAAGGGAATCCAAACCTCTGTCTTGCACAGTACCTCACTAATATTGGCAGCATTTGCTTTGGCCAGTATGAAGACAGGATCGTCTTTGCTGATGGTGTACTGATGGAGAAACTGCTCTTTTCCTGACCTGTAGGCAACCTGTCCACAGAAAGCAAAGCATGGTTAACAAGCAGTAGTCTGTGTTTAATGTTGAAGAAATACTAATTAAAACAGAGAAAATATTCAAGGATTTGTTAGGATTAATTTATTTGGTGAGTTAATCTTTAGCCTCATGTCTTTTTTTGCCAAATATGAATTTAAAAGCTGACCCACAGAGTCAGGTTGACCAAATTGCTCATGGTTAAATTTCAGGGAAGCAGTGAAATGATATACGTATAGGATACTTTGATTCTCTTTTCTAAAGTTTTCTGCTTAACTGGCTATAAAGCTGGCAGTAATTCATACTCTGTACAAAATGTATGCAAGAATACATTTCATTGAATATTAAACTGCAGCTACTTTTTAGGTGGAATGAAAGTCTTTAATAGGACACAGAAATAGTGCATTTTAGGCATGAAATGAAGAACACTAAGCAACTGAATCTGCACAGAAAATTTATGACCTAAATGTAATTGCTGACATAATACTCCAGTGAGGACTAACATTCCAACTTTAAATGAAAATATCAATGATCCAAGTAGCAAACATCTCCACTTTATATCCCAGGGCAACATCAACAGAGAAATGAACTGCTCTGTTTCAGAAGCCCATAAAGCTGTTGGAGGAGCTATTGAAAAGCTATGAAAAGATGTCCCATTTCAGAAACTGTTAAATTTCTTTACCTCTCACAGAAAAAGAAAAAAAATGTCCCCACTATAAAGCTCTAAATCCACGGTTACTATTCTGACTTTAACACACATACAGAAATTGTGTTGTTCAGTACAGAGAAGATAAGTAACAAGAGTCAGGAGATCTGTGCTCTCCTCTGATTCAATCTGGTGTCATCTTTGAGACACACAACACTCATCCAAGTAAGTGCCAGGTCTTTACTGATGCAGAAGAGCAAAAAAGGAAACATGGTAGCTGCCTGGAAAAGACCAATCAAGAAGCAATAATGCTTCATTCACATAACAACTGAGAAGCTGATGGTATCTTTATTTCAAGGCAGAACATATTAAAAGTAATTTTAAAAAAGCTTGTCAAGTCACTACTGTTCCAAAATTAGTTGGTCAGCAATTTTAACAGGTTCCCTTCCTTTTGGAAATTTAAGCGTAAGTTGCTGTCAGCTAAATCCTGCCAAGAAGTTCTGCAGTACCATCTCAGCCCTGAAGTGGTCAGGCAGTTGGACTAGACAATCATTATAGGTCCCTTCTAAGTGACATATTCTATTCTATTCTATTCTATTCTATTCTATTCTATTCTATTCTATTCTATTCTATTCTATTCTATTCTATTCTATTCTATTCTATTCTATCTATTCTATTCTATTCTATCCTATTCTATCCTATCCTATCCTATCCTATCCTATCCTATCCTATCCTATCCTATCCTATTTTCTAGTATTCTATTCTATTCCATCTACCAAGGTCACCCAGCACCAAAGAATAGGGAGCATTTTGAAAGCACACAGTATGGGAAAATATGCCTATTTTAGCATTTTGCTAAATCCCAGAACCATAAAATCAAAAGGTAAAGTACTTTAGTAAAGTAAGTAAAGTACTTTAACAGAAAAAGCTGCAGAATGTGTGGTCTAACTGATACAGCTTTAAGTAGTCTGACAGGGCCCTCAGTGGAAACACAGAACCTGGGATGGATGTATATCAGTCCCTGTGCTAATGTCTACCTTGCTTTGAAGCACTGCTTGAGGATCAGCTGGGAATACTGTGTTTTCCCTCTAACTTCCTTCCTCATTTTTACCACGCCATGGATAACCAGTTTTCACACAGATTACATTATTATCTCAGGAATACTCAGGTGCCTTCTCTGAACACATTTCAGCTATACTGGAATCCAACCTGCACCACTCACAAGTTTGTCATCAACTCCCCCTCCAGCCTTTAACCTCATTTATGAGAAGCCTTTCTTGTCTATTTCCATTTCCATTGGGGTTTGATTTCTGTTGTCATTGTTCTAGCTGAGAGAACTCAATGAGAAAATTCATCAAATAAACAAATAAAAACCTTTAGATATAAATCTCAAGAAATTTCATATATTGAAAGGTTTCATGACTAGGTTCTCTTCCACCACCATCTCAGGGTACCTATCTCAGGGATGAACACATTATGAGTAAGCTACCTGTAAAGAGACAAATTCAGTCAAGGACTCACGTCGCTTTGCAGTTCCTGGCTTTTCTTGGCATGCTTGATCTGAGAACTGTCAGCCACACTGGTGAACTTCAGAGCATCAGCCTTCTGTCTGTACTTTTTCTACATCAAATTAAAGAAGGTTACATAAGAATTTCTACAATATTTACCTTCCCAGAAAAATGTAGTGCTTTCAAAAAGTACATGACTGATAAGAGGCAAAAGTCCCCTGTAAATTCTCAAGACAGTTTTAGAACAGGTATCCACAAAATAAACTTCCAAAATATTACCCAGTGCTAGTATTTTTGATGCAAGGAGGGTAGTGCAAGAATGCCAAATGCATTGTTGCTGACACTGTAAGCATGGATACCCTTCATGCCAGATGTACGAGCTACGTATCTTACAAGATCCAGGTTGCACACCAACCAACAAGTGTCCTTCACAAACTGGGTATGACTTAAGTCAGGACCCAAGAGAGCCCATAAGCTACACAGCCAATCTATCTCATTTTCTTACATGAGACTTCTCAAGCATATACATGTGTTGTTCAAATCACTGAACATAAGCTATTGAGATATTTTTAAATTATTAAGATATTTCTCAATTATCAATTAAAGCAGAACAAGCAATTTCAGTGTCCTGAAAGTAACTTAAATTCAAAATCTTCCCCACCATCTCCCAGTTCTTTCCAAAGCAGAGCTCAATGTAGTCAAGCCTTCCTGGGAGCAACAGCTGTGAGAGAGAGCCCTCTACAAGGCTCAGGTCTTGGATGCTGGAAAAAACATTGTGCTTCATTCATCCTCTGGTACCAGTACTTACATAAAATCCATTTCAATGGACAAATTTGCATAGAGACTAACATTTCTAGTTTGGTAAATAAGACTGCCCTTACTTTTATTCCATCTTACTTTTCATTTTACATCCGAAACTCATCAAAGTGAGTGGAAAACTTCCA
Source organism: Athene cunicularia (assembly GCF_003259725.1). Lineage (NCBI taxonomy): Eukaryota > Metazoa > Chordata > Aves > Strigiformes > Strigidae > Athene > Athene cunicularia. The sequence goes on from NW_020799105.1 coordinate 17,136,063, forward strand.
TTGACTTCATCAGGCTTTGAATCAGGCCTGTTTCGAATCAGTATCTCTGTCTCAGCGTTTTGTGTCACTTATTTGAGAGCAGGCTAACCATCTCTTTCTATCTTTGAGACAACACAAGGAAATGCAGCACCTTATTTCAAGACCACAGTATGGTAGAGGAGATCAAGCAAACAATTCTTGCATACTTTAGTCAAATTCTTATTCTAACAGTTCAGCCATGAAGTGGGGCATTCCACCTAGGAAGGGTGTAAATGCATTTTTTCATTATCTGGCATTTCAGGAGAGATATCCTTCTGTTTGAACTGATGGGTGAACAGATAAGTTTACGTGGTGTCTCTGCTAAGGGAACACGAAATATAAGTTATTAAAAAAGCATGCAGCACTTCAAAGAGGTGCTCACTGCTTTATTTTAGGAACCTGTAAGGGAGGGAGGCAGATTAAAACCAGCATGTTTTGTCACATTGCATGGAACACAATGTAGTGACACTCTGCAAAGAAATTACAAAATGCCAGGCTCTATATGGCAATAGAGATTTCTAAAATAATATCCACTAGTCTCCAGTTTAAGTGACTGTCAGCCATCTCTTGGCCTTACACCGCACTGGAATGAAAAGGCAGATCATTATGGATTAAATATTTGTGGAAGTGATTATTACTACAGCATACCACAGCAGCAGATGTCAGCCTATCCCTAGCAAGACACTAGATCTGAGAGTAGCTGCTCTTCTTTTGTTTCTAAGATGTATTTTTTTTCCCTTGCAGGAGTAGTGAGAGGATGTCAGAGACCCAAAGTATCAGAGAGTGTGATCTCCAGTAACTAACTGGCTTCTGTTCCTCCAGCACTAAGTGGGATTTTACCCTTCTTGTCAAACTTCCCCAAATTTATTCTTCTGTCCTCTAGTTTTCCTAGTACTAGCAAGATGACTCAACCATAGCTAAGCAGCTGAGGAAGTGTACTTCCATAAAGTTAGTGGCAGTGCAAAATATCTAATTTTTCAACACTGTTCCTTAAAATTCTATGCACTTCATGTAACATGTATCATACAAAATTCTAATTCCTTCCAATGCCATGCTGCAAAATGGCAAGTGAATAAAGGGGTGGAAGCACAGTTATAGGGACTTTTGCCTCAGAAATTCGGCCCAATAATAATATATTGGAAAATATATTTTTAAACTCTAACCCAGGATCTCCTAAACTGTAAAATAATTGAACTATGTCCATCAGTTCTTCCATTTCTCAGAGTTTCTTTATTAGGAATTCCTTACTTATACCACATAATGTAGTGGAATAAGTGTACATAAACCTTTAAATAAACAACAAACAGATGCCTGAGCACTTTGCTTACCTCACTGACCAGATCTCCTGCCTTTTTGGCTTGTTGTATATTAAGACTTCCTTCTGTAATACACCCAGCTCCTTTCATCCACATCAGATCTGCCCTATATCGAAGCTGTAGAGAAAAATGACATTTATTGGCATGAGAAACACGGGCACAAATTTTGCCTGTCAACATGTACACCCTTTTGAGTTTCAAAGACATTGCAAAGACATTTTAAAAAGTTGTAGTACAAATCAACCAGCATCCATACAAAATGAGAATTAATATCAAACTGAAAAAGTCTATAAAACACTCATACTAATTGTAACAGCTGGACTGAGTATACACCATCTTACATCACTCTGGAGACCATAGGCCGCCTTTGCCCATTTGGTCTTCATATCTTCTGGAATCACTGTGTATTCATGGAGTCTCTTTCTATAATCTAAATCACTAGCAAGTGCCTGGGCCTTCTTAGCATGTCTCAGGTTTATCATATCCATAGGCAGATGGAAATGGGTCTTACTCTCCTCAAAATCTTTTTTGTAGGCAGTCTAGAAATAGAAGGAATGAAAATGAGTTGTCTGTATCAGTGTATTGAAAAGCCAAAGCTCTCTTAAATCTCCCCACTTGTTTGGGTCCTTACACAGATTAGGCAAAAAACACATGTAGAAATTGGGTCCTATGAGGGATCCACAAAACAGAGGACAGGATGAATTTTGCAGACTTTAGAGACATCTTCTCCATCATAGTACACCTTACTTTTAAACAGAATTTTATCTGCCTGTAAATTTTATGTAAAGTGTTTGTATTGCAATGTTAATAGGATGCTATTTTCCTGCCCCAAAATAAGGACACCATCAACCCAAAACTCCCTGTGGGAACCAAAATACTGTGCAATCATTGTAGATTAACAGACAAAGGAAGGAAACCAATTTTTTGTTAAATGCTTCCAGTAATTTCTTATACTGAAATCAGTAACAGTAGTAGATTGCATATTATTGCTGAAAGATTCATAATTATGAAAAACACCTTTTGAGTAAGAGAAATAAATAATTTACCTCACTACTCAACTTGGTCACCTGCAGAGAGTGCAAAAGTCTTGAATCTTTTGTTCCAATTGCTTTTCCTTTTGTTTTTTCATATTCTTCTTTATATTTAATCTGTGAAAAAAACAGTTTAAGTCAACACACATTCCCAGTTACTCAAGAGATAAGTAATATGTTTTTCACTGGTGATTTGGATGGTCAAAATTTACACGGGCTTAGTCTGATTCGCATTCTCACTTCGCCACTTCAGATTTCCCAGATTTTCTCAGAAATTCCCAAAGGTGCAAGGTTGGTCTCATTTATGTTATCTTTAACCTCATTCTTTAAAGCTCACCCCTCTGAGGTGGATATGTTTATAAATTTAAAGTCTTTTAATTAGCTAAATTATCTTGTTCTTAAAGCAAAAGATAAGAAATCAATCATGTAAAAATCAAGCAAGAAATTCAGGATTTGATTTTCTTAATGAATTTTGGAATCACCATCATTGCTGAACACATTCCAGCTGAAGGAAAAGTTTTTGTTCTTTTCTGCCTCTCCACAGGTATCAATTTCTCATGAGATAAATTGTTTAAAAAGAGTTTGTTTGGAAATTTTTTTATATACATGTGTTCATGTTAAAGAAGCAAACTAAAGAAATACACATTCCCTTTGCAGCGGATGCTAGAAATATTTTTGAGGCTATAAACAATTCAAAACACTGAATTTTACTATAGCGTTATTTTGCATATTTTGCTTCCTTCTGTACACTTGTATTTAAAAAAAAAAATGTCAGAAATTGAAATTTCATAGCAGAGCCTGAGAAAGTTTCCAACTGTTCATCAGCCATTGAGAAAGATGGACAGCCAAATGCAGGATTTAAAAATCCAGATTAAGTGAGCTAAGCTTTATTTCCCTGTGCTATAGCAACTTATATAAAGAATAATTCCTAGGTAATTAAATATAACATACATCACTGGCAAGATCCCTTGAAGCTTTGGCAGCAAGTAAAGGCAGAGAATCAAGTTTCATTTCAAAGCCTTGGCCCTTACTCTTCTCCCAGCCTTCTTTGTACTTAATCTGAGAAAGGAAAGACAGCAACATGTCACTAACACATAAACACACAATATGCTCAGTCAACAAACTGAAACCTTCTTAAGTCACACGTCATTATCATTTTGAGCTAATTAATCAGCCAGGATTGAGTCAAGAATTTTATTCGCAGAGTTTACAGGCACTTTAAATCCCAGATGACCAATAGCTCTCCATTTTAAACAGGCATAGGGGAAGGAACCTTTTTCAGAACTGCCTGTGGTTATGCTTACATGCACAAATAGTGTAGATCAACAGGAGCTAATGTATAGGGCAGAAAAGCTGGTGCTCAGAATCAGACATCACACCACTCATTTCAGAATTTTTCTTTCCACTTCGCCAAACTAGAGCTAGTCCGGTCCCATGCACTGAACACCTGTTTGTAACTGCAGATCTTTATGTGAGCTGCTGCAGAGCATCTTCTTTCCGTTTGGCTGCATTTAAAAGGAATCTAGCTCATGTGCTCTGAGACCACCCCACAATGCGAAGCAAAATTCAGTGAAGCATTGTGAGGTTTGTTTCAAAAGCACACTCATGACCAACACTATATCACACATGTAGATGAAGTGCATGAGAATCACAGGCTTAACTTCTGGAAGCTAACAGAAGTTAAAGTACTAGATGTTTAAGCTCTTTTTCAAGGTTCCACTTGAAATTCTATTAGAACAGGATCAAGTATGCCTTCATGAACTCTATGCATGCACCTAATGAAGTATCCAGGAAGCCCCATTTTCTGGACTTGGCTTTTCATATGGTTACATTTCACTAGTATCTAGCAATAGGCATGCATCTCAACACATTATAGCCACAAAGAGTACTGCTCCACAACACTCCACCAATGCAACTCAAATAAAATGTAGGGAAAGAGACAAGGTGTGAATATGCCAGGAAACACTTGCTGTAACGCCAGCTCTCAATCATGAAAAACTATGAAGCTGGTTCAAAAATAAGTCACACCAGTAATAAGCCTGGGGTTTTTTTCTGGTTTTTCATTTATTTGTCCCATTGAGCTTTCTTCCCTCTAAAACTATCTATAGCAATGGACGCCTGAAAAATACTTTAAAAATTAAATAGAAGTTAAACTTTTCCTGAAAGTGCTTGATTTCACCACCCAGGTCTCTCAGTAAATCACCACACACTGTCACAATTTATGAATGGTGTCAACAGTGGGCTTGATCCAAGTTCGCTGAAGTCACTGTGTGTCTTTCCTTTGACTTCAGCAGGCTTTATTAGAACCGTGCAAATGTTGGTTCTTCATATAAATATCACCTCAGAAGCCATTAATTTTGTGAGCCAAACACTGATTCACTAAACAAATTCAAATCACCTGAGAAGGTCTTGAAAAAAAAAGTCTGGCAGTTCCACTATACTTAAGATCTATTCTGGGTACCATATTTCATGCTGCTTAGTAAAGACCAAAGATAAATGCCCAGTGCTCCCAGAAATAGCATCATCATCATCTTTACATTCATTTCTGTCTATGAACAGCATCATGAATACAGTATTTCCACATCTCTTGGCTTACCTCACTGTATAACTCAGCATTGGCTTTTGCCTTGACTAACTGAGGTACATCCTGAGGTAAAGTGTAATTTGTTTTTGTCTTCTCATACTGGGCTCGATAGTTCACCTGCCATATATTGAAAAAGTCAACAACAAACTCAGTTATTTTAAACTCACTAAAAATATGACCGTTACACGAATTGACTGCTGTTGAATTTCAGGCTACTAGTGACATGTTATAGATACACTCATAGGTATGGCTGACATAAATATGAGGGCAATAAGCCAATTATAACTTTTACCTAGGTACTGGAAGTAGAATAATTATTCTACAAATAGAATAGTTACTGATTATCTATAAGTAGAAAATATATTATTAAAAAACATGCATTAATAAATACACAGAAGACAAATCCCTAACAAAGCACACTAATATGAATCTTAAAAATTGAGAAAAATATTATATCTACATGCTTGCCATATGTTTGGAAGTGATGTCATTCAATTTTTATTCTTGTTTTGGTTGTAAATTTGCTGATGAACTATCAAGAATAAAAACACTTAAGTGCTACAAATAAAATTATGTCATAATTCTAATAAACTATGGTGGCTAAGGATGACAGAACTTACATCACTGATCTGCTGTGCATTTATTTTGGCTTGAGCAATTTGTGGAGTACTGGCAACAGAGCTGTACTTCAGCTTGTCTATGCTTTGCCTGTAGTTTACCTAATTTAAGATAAAAAAACCCACATTAGATAAAGGAAGAAATATTCAGACTGGAAAATGAGATATTGGGTAGACAGTTTTGTTAGCTAATACTCTGTATAAATCATTACTTAAACCATGATAAATTGAGGTAAGGAAAAATGTCAGGGTCTCTTGGATGAGATCTGAGTTAATGCTCTGAAAATTACATAGTCAGATGTCACAGTTTTTATTCCACTTTGAAAACGAACTTCACTTAAAACCCCTCGCCCTCAAAACCACAGATTCTTAAAGACATGCAGTTTCAGCTGGTCCCCTAAAGCATTCCTATAAAATTGACACTCTTAACTATCACTTAGACTATTTTTATCTTTATCAGACTACCTTTATATAAGAACATTGTAACTGCCTGTCCAGTGTAATGCTGTGCAGAGCAAGTGAACTCTCTTACACTTTGCCTTTACTGAGTTTTAATGTAATAATTAATCACAGCATTTTGTATGGCTGAGAGAAGAAAAATATATATTTATGGTACAAAAAAAGTAATTTTAATGTCAGCCATAGATAGGGTTGGAGCCCACTAAATTCCTACCACATTAACATGGTAGCAGCAGTAATAAACCATAAAATAAATGTATTAAATCCCCAAAATGATGCAAGATAAAAAAGTCATAAAGAAGCTTTTCTTCAAACCTGTCACTGCCAAAGGACTCAGTGCTACACTGCAGGACACAATTATTATTCTCGGTAAGCCTTAATTAATATTCACTGCAATTAATCACCACTTTGCAAACATTGTAAATCACATTGCTTAAAACTAGTTTCTTATGAACTCTTTTTTCTAGTAAAGGAGGGTGTATTTCTAGAGACTGTGTTACCAAAACTATTTTAATGCGCACCTTCTTATCTCAGGTATCATCACGTAAACTTGTTCTTTCTGCCATAATGATAAAAAATAGGAAAAAAGGCCTGAATGACCTCACAGGTCCAAAGTGATCAAAGTAAATAAAACAGTTCGTTTGGTTCTTTATAGTGACAGAGAGAATTTTAATTCCACAAAAAAGGATCATTTATTTTTTACTGAAACTGTGTGTTTATTGCTACTTGTGATTGCTCAGTATGCAAGAGAGTTGTATTCTTAAAGAGTTCAAAGCAAGCATGTTGGTTATCAGTGAGCACACAAATCCTGGGACTGTTTCAAACTACCAGATAATGATCATGACTAGTGTAACTGAGCCTCTGTGGCCAATTGATTTATGTCCTCCAAACCCAGATGCTGACTATGAGCCACAGGTAGTGCTGAAATGTTTAGAGTGGGTAGAACTAATTTTGGACATTAATTCATGCTTACTTTGAACTCTTTAAGAATCCAGCTGTCTCATACACTAAGCAACCAAACACTGAACTTTACTTTTTTAATTTTTTTTCAAAGACAAAGTTGAAATTACTGCTGAAGAGGCAATAGTGCATTTTACAGTTGAAGTATATAAAGTAGTTCCTCAAGAACATCAGGGTTCTCAATTCTACTTCTTCATAACACCAGCTTTTTCTTGGAAGAGATATTTAGGCCGAGATAAATCTCATATAATGTTAATGGCCTCTCTAAGGCATCTTGCCCCTGGTTTCTTGCAATTTCAAGGGAAAGACAGGTTATATACATCTTAGGTAGTCAGAAACGCCCTGCAGAGCTGCTGCCCTCTTCCTCTTGATTTTATAAGTAATGCCTGGTGACTGTGTTCCTAAGGCACAGGTTAAGATCCAAATGCTAGATTATATCAGTCAAGCCCTTAACGCTTGTGAGAGGTGAAAGTATGGTATCCTCTACAGTCTGACATCCTCCATTTATCTGTAGAGCACATATAACCACAGCAGTACACAAATTTCTTCACATTGTTTCATCAGTAACAGTCCCAAGCACAGGGCACCTCTCTTGCATGTGACCAGTTAGTTCCCCTTCGGAGAGGAACACCCATCTTCAGGGAATTCACAAAGGATGAGAAGTTTATTTAAGTCTCTCTGTCCTTTCAGTGCTTGATGCTGCTGCTGAAGCTGCCCAGGATGGTGAGACATTTTGCAACACAGACTAGGGATACGACAGAAGTGACTCATTTTGCATCACTGTACAATCTGTGCTGAACTGAAGCCAATGACAGGAGGTAGCAGCACTTTCTATACCTCTAAGCCTTCCTGACCCCCTGCACTCTTTTGCTTTAGCTTTGTTTCACTAGCTGTTTGCTCCCATGATTAAATCATCATTTGACACATGCAATCTTTTACAATCTCTTCTACAGAGAGCTGATGAGCCATGCAAGTCATAGGAAAAAAAAAACAACATAGAATTATTTACATCTTTCAAAGGGACCAACTTCCTTGTTGTCTGATATGAGGGAGTGAGAGTAGCTGGGTAATTGTAGTCAACACCATCATGTTTGTAATCAGATTTATAGGCTATCTGAAACACAGGGAGAACAAAAAAAAATCATTCTTTTTTTTTAGCTGTCATTTATCTGAATAATTATCAGTCAAGAGAAAAGGAGAAACAATAATATTAATATTAAATGCAGGAAACAAAGTAAGTTCAATGTCATGAGTGACAAAGAAAATGAAATTATTTGCATAGTTTAGCCACTAATTGATTCTTTTTCAGCTCCTCAATTAATCCAGTGCCAACAGTGGGAGCATTAACTTAACTTCCACCTACGACACATCTCTTTTATCTTTCTGCTTAGTTCTCAGGCTTCTTACAGATTTGTAAATAATGTACTTGAAGGAATGGTATGTAATGAAATAGCTTCTTGACTAACCCAGTAAATTAAATTGGAATCCAAAAATCTTCATTAAAGACTGTTTTTTCAGCAAAGGTCTGACCCTGGCAGTGGTGGCAAGCAACCTTCAGCATCCTACGGATGTGAAAGAAAACTGAAGGAGCTCAGTATGTTGCCAGATCACTGAATGTGCTTATTTTAACTTCTTCCACACAGTGAGCTATAAACCAGTACAAAAGGTTTTCCAGAATTTCCCCTCTTCTCAACATATCTATCCATCAGAACCCCAGTACAATATGATCTAAAGTTTTCTATCAACTTAATTCTGGAAAATCTTAAAGACAAGAAAGCAACAACCATACAAGTGTGATTAAAAAAGACTTACATTGCTTGCCAAGCTGCCAACTTTCATGGCATGTAGCATTCTCTTGTCCATGCCGATACCTATATAATGACCTTTCATCTGGTTCTGGTATGTTTCTTTGTATTTAAGCTGTGTAAAAAAAGCAAAAACACTCTGAGAAAATACATTTAGCTTTTCTAAGAGTTTCCATATGTTACAGCAATGAGACTAATTATTACAACTGTGGTCTACTAGTGTTGCACTACAGAAACTCATGAGTCCACAACAAGCTTGGTACTTTAGAAAATAAAAACTAAAATCCTCTGTGAGTTTTCTACTTTACAAGACGTCATTTATATATTCTTCAGATCATCTGGATGCCATGTAAAGAAGATACCTCTGCATTATTTGTAGATTAACAAATGAACATGTAAACATCTACCAAAACTGGACTGTTTTGGTGCAGTTTCCACCAAGGTGTAGGGAATTTGACATGATAAATTATCCACTCTACCATCTCATCCGTACAGCAAAAGATTTACTCCTCCAGGATTTCAGAGTATGATAGCAACCAGTATAAAGCAATCATGAGATACAAGCAGTATAATTATTAAAATCAATTGCTTTTGCACAGTAAGCATGTTCTTTTCTTCCTACCTTTCCGGCCAGGAAATGGACATACAATGAAATAAGTAGTAATTATGATAGGTAACAGTAACAACTGACAGCTACTTGTTTAGATTAGTAGTCCATTGTAAGTAATTTCTTTTCCATATATCATAATAGTTATTTTCATAATCCTATATAAAATGACCCCCAGTTATCCATCAGGACAGACTAGGATATGTGCTATACAGACATGGGTTAAAATCAGATACCATCAAATTCCTAGTCCATGCTTATCTGAAACACACACAGATGACTTGTGATTCCAGCAGCTACCGGAGTAAGCAAGTCACACATGAGGTACTGAAAACTTACATCACTGGTGAATTTTGAGATCTTGCTCACATTCTTGAATTGTGGAGTATCACAGTAGTTCATGCTGTAGCCTTTGTTGTTTCCAAGATCCTTCTTATACTCCACCTCATTGACAAAAATGCACAAGGAAAAGATATGGTAAAACCTCAACCTGCCCTGTCAAGTTCCTCCACACACTTTTTATTAGCCAGACCCACTGTTCAGAAATTTTGATACATGCTTTTCATCAGATGTCATATGATGAAAATTAATATAAAAATTATTTTCATATACTCAGTTCTCATTTTATAGGCAAAAGAAATGTAATCAACTTCATTCATTTGGACCCCACCAAAGTGTATGAGACAGTGCCATGAGGAAAACAAGGATCTACAAAGGAATTTTAAGCAGAAAAGGCAATGGGTGTTTTTCCACATGAAGGATTGAACAGGGGAAAGACTACCAGCAGAAGTCTTCAGAGCAAGTTTACATACAGAACTGGTTTCATATTTTCCTTAAGTATCTCTTCTCTGAAGTAGGAATGTTGGAGGTGATATTAGAAGGGATAATAGAAATGGGACTAAATTCAGAAGTGTATAGGTTAATATACGTAGGGAGTAGGCATAACAAATATAGCTAAAAGAGCTCATCACCTGGAAAGGCTAAGAAAAACTATTCAGATGTAGGCTGACCACAGAAAGATGGCAAGATGCCAAAGTAACACAGCCATGAAAAAGACAAAGGCAGGAGCAAGAGGAGACTTTTGAGCAGGCATTAAGAAGTGCATGTGTTATGTACCAGGTTCCAGCAAGACCTCATCAAGAACTTATGTACTCATAATCATTCCTGTTTAAGGAACATGCACTCAGCCTGTAACAGCTTCAGTGAAAGACTGTGAGAGATGAGAAGAATTTGGCTTGCTTAGTCTAGGAAAATAAAGGCAGAGAGAAGAAAATGATATCTGTATGTAAACATCTCAGAAAGGTAATCATGCAGGGAAAAAAACTTCTTAAACTAAAGGGCAATGTTGGCACAAAACACAATAGTAATAAAGTGGACAAGAATAAATGTAGGCTAGAAATGAGAAGAAGATTATATGATAGTGTGCCAAAACAGCAGGAGCCAGCAATCATTGGCCCAGGAGGCCCCTTCCAGTCCTACTTCCAGGGTTTTTTCATTATTGAAGGTTTTATACTTTGACATCTCAAGTGTATAAGTTTTTAAACTGCCATGGGGAAGCTCTAGAAACTCACATTTATTAATAGCTTTATAGCTGATATGACACTATAAATAAATTAATAATTCAGAATCTACTGAGAATTCCCTAGCAATCTTCGCTTGCCAAGCAGAAGAAGAATGCATTATCAGTAACTTAGTTTTTCACATGATGGAAGAAAACAGAAACCTGCATTAACACAATGGTACAAATTTTTACTCTGTTGGTATTATTTTTTAATTGTCAGTAGAACCTTCTTTGAAACACTCTAATGTACACACACAAGTCATCTTAAAGTATTTATGATTATAACTTCACAGCACATTCAGAAACACAATTGGGTTTTTTAGGTTTCTATTCTTCATGTGGCCAGAATGAGAATTGCTCTTCCAAGGTTAATTTCCCATACTTTCACACAGATCATTGGAAGTACCAAGTAATAGCACCTGAAGAACGGTTCTTGCACCTTTCACTCCAGTTACTGTGCTATACACAGATCATTTTTGTTACATATGGGGCAACAAGAACAACAGCTGTTTATATTTGTAGTCCTTACCCATCAGAGACAAATGTTCGTATGAGCTGCTCTCAAACTTGTTAACAGATCGATTGAAGCCCTTACCTCACTGACAAGCTTGTTAACACTTTGGGCTTGTTTGAGGACTAAGTTGTCTTCAGCCGTTAGGGAGTGAAAGTGAGCTGCACCTTTCATCTTGGAAAGATCTTTCTTGTATTTTATCTGAAAAGAAGTAGGGAAAATTATAAAACAAATGTCTACAATTTTCACCATTTCTATTTAGACTGGCTTCATGACTCAGGATAAGATTTTTCCTATTCTTGCTTTGCTAAGCAGATAAATTTTGCTAAGTTGAAACACTGCAAATTGTTACTTCCTGAAATAAACCACATGTAAAATCAGAGCCCTAACAACCCCTGTCAAGTCACTTCACTGGATAGCACTTTTTAAAATCCATTTTTTACATAGATTGAAGAGCACTGGTTGTTTACATAGCTTGAAGAGATAACTAGCAGGTGCTTGGCTAGTGACCCGTTGGAGCCTGTGTGCTCTTCTATTACTGAAGTTAATTCTCAGTACTTTAATTTTAGACTTCTAGTCGGGGAATTACAGATAGTCATCAAGTGCTCTGTGAAGTTTTCCTTTTGTAGAAACCAGCTTTTAAAAAAAAGCTGTATCTTTTTGCACTTACAGTGTTTTTAACGGAATTATATTTCTCTACGAAATCAAGATTGAAATAAAAGATCAGTTAATTTAATTTAAACATCAGGTTATTGACTTAAATTGAGCTTGGATGGGTGAAGACAGATAATATGAATATTGGCTTTTTGTCAACCTTTATCCAGCAAAACCCCTTTTGGGAATATATTTCAATATTTCTTGCATACAAGGAGATGCTTATGTTCTTCATCTTATAATACTGCTTCAAAACTCAGATTCATAATGTAAGAAATAACAAATTACTTTAAACATACTGAACTGCAAAGTGTTTGTGCTTTTTATTTTCCAAGTCTGCACTCAGTGTCTCAGGCTTTAAACATATGAATCAGCTTGAGCAACACCCTAGTGTGCAAATGTTACTGCCATGAACCAATCTGTTTCCATGATCTAGGTCTTACAGATTAATAAGGAAACTACCAATCATTAGAATTTTGCAAACCTGTGAGACTGATGTCTTCATCTGGAAAGGTTAAATATTTCATGTTTAAACAGGGCATCAGTGAGTTTGTCATCAGAATAGGGACTGGACACAGAAGGTTTCAGGTTTTTTATATTCTCTCAGTCATAAACTCAGGTAACAGAATACGACTGATCCTTTCACTCTAATTTACTGCAAGTGTCTAGTCCAGGCTAGTACAAGCTGAAAGATTCAACAGTCTGTTAGCTCCCCAGAAAACAGACTGAGCCCAACAGCTCAGATTGCCCCATGGGGGACAGGTGTCCACACTACAAAGGTTGTCACTTGCAGGAACCCTTCACAGCAGCCACAGGGTAGTGACCTACAGACTGACCCATTTTTTGTCACTACTAGAAACAGTCTCCTCAGATAGGACTAAGGCCTCTTTAATCAATGGGCCACATGCAAGAATCACACATCACCAGCTCTTTTGCCGATTCTTTAGCTTAGCACCCAAAACTAAAAATCCTGAGCCTAGAAATAAACTCAACCTCGTGAAGTGACAGTGTCATACTCCATAGTTCCTTTTGCTCCATATGACTTGCTTTGTGCTAGAGGCATGATACATCAAAATATCAAAACTAGTTCAGCTCATTCATCCTCTATTTATTCACTACTGGGAATACCACTGTAGTCCACAGGATGATTAAGGCAGTTGAAGGTTTCATTAATAATACAGGTGCAGATTTGCCAGGAGGGTTAACCTAACAGTAGGGATCCCCATTAGTTGCTACATCCACCTCCTCCCTCATGCAAGTTGGAGCTGTGTCCCCTTCTATTAATGGATATTATTAATCCCCTGAGCCATCCAGTTCCCAGCAATGCAGTGAAATGTCATTGTTGTTTACTTCTCAAGTGGAATTTTAGCATTCTCCTCCCAGGCACAGCTCTGACAAACTGCTGGTTTTAATTGTTTATGAATTGTATTGATTCAGGTTTCATACTTACATCACTTGCCAATTCATTTGCTTTCTTGGCATTTTGATAAGCTGGAGTGATCATAGCAGGAAAGCTTCCTTTCCCTCTACGTTCTTCATACTCATCCATATAATCCTGAAGAAAATTCAGTGTTTACTCATCATACATCAGCAGGTGGGGCCATGGGTGATTTCACAAAGCCCCATATTCCTTGTTAGTAGGAAAGTTTATAGGTTTTTGGGTTTGGGGTTTTTTTAATGAAAAAGGAATAAAATGACCAACTGTAAGAATAAAATCACCCATTAAATTAAATGTGCCTATAAAATTACTTGTGTTTCATTGCAAGAGAAATTCAGGTAGCAATTAGCTGTGGTCAAGATAGGATTCAATTATACAATGATATACATCCTTCTAATCTCAGCTCAGTTCTTACAGAGATGATATCTGCTAGCCCCTCTCTTTGTCAATATATGTTTCCCTGGAAAACTATAAAAATATCTAATGGTTTGAGCAGCCAGGAGATTTGCTTAAACTTTCCAAGGGGTCAGCCGTCCTCTATGATGTGACAGAAGTCTCTTGATCTCTCCATAGCCATTTCTCACATCATAACTGCCCCAAAATAATATTTCTCTAGTGAAGTGATATATTTTGAAGGTATATTAATTTATTAATAAAGCAGATATATAGATATATTAAAGTGGTAAATTCCTTAGGGAACAAATCACAAGATTCCATTTGCTTGATTTAAAAAAAAATTGTTGCAGAATTAATACTCTTATATCTATCTATAGATAAATTAATGTGTAAATGTTTGACAATTTGAAAAGCCTTTTGAGAAAATACTGACACTTTCTTAAAATGTTATTACACAATGACCATCCCAAAGCTTTCTATGGCAAGATCTGGGAGGATACGATAAGTATACAAACAAGTAAGATGCAGTGTAATGTGTCTTCTCCATAATATTTTCTAAATCCTTTCTAGTAAAGAGCCAGTTTAAGTGAAAAAATAATGTGTGGCATGTCCAGAATGTCATGGAGAGCACAGATAGATAGGACTATAAATATTTGTGGTATCTCTTTTGTGTCTTCTCAATGCAAAACAATCCCTTGTCAGTCATTTTGTGCACCATCAATGTCAACATGATGCTATAGGTTATATCATTCATGTCATAAGTTTGTGAACAATATCATGTAATCAGTTATTTAATCTAAATTATTCTATAAACAGGCACAGAAAATAAAAAATATCCCTGACTAATCAGCTGACTTTTTAAAATGCCACTCATAAGTATGAATTCTTCAGATAAACTTGTCATTTTCTTTTTCTTCTTTCTCAAATACATTTTAACATAATTTTTAATATTGCTTATATTGCAGAACAGTATTTTCAGAGTTCCAGATAATTAATTTTAGCCACTTCTAAGATTCTTAAGCATGAAAAAAACAGGTGTTCAGCACACAGGAATTTTACAGTAAGATTCCTTAAATTGTTTCAATTTTTATATATATATATATATATATATATATATATATGTATGATGTACCCTCATGATCTTGACAGTTAGAAATCTAATCTCTTTACCCGTGTTAAGTCATGCTTCACTCAGAAAGATCCATTAATTTCAGTGGCTCTATTTCATTTGAATAAAAATATCAGAATCCAATCTATGAAGATTAAAACTCAAATTAAATTTGAAGTCTATGACTGAAGTTTCAAAGATACTTTCAAAGAAAAGAAAATTTAAATTAATTCTAAATTATCTAAAGCATTCCAATGCTTGAAAATGCAATTAGCACTTTTTCAAATTAATTTTATTTGTTTATTCTTACTAAAACTTGTAGTAGTTCAAAAGACAGAAATTAATTGAAGGCTTCAATGCTACACTTTCTAAACTCATATTCTTCAAGAATGGTTTGCTTTCCACACATTACAAGATGTGGGTTTGGACAGAAGTGATGTAAAACTTCCAAATGTCTTATGACAATGTATTCCCTGTTTCTTAATTTCTCCAAAGTATATGGGTCTCATGAGGAGCTAGGATGAAAAACCAAAGACTAATCATACAGTTTTGTTTATACAAAACCACTATTCAATTCCTTTCAAATTCCCTTTAGCTGTATTCAGTTCTATTTAGCTGTACTATTTCCCTAACTTAACTGGAATAGAACTTTGGATGCATTTTGGGAGACAACAAAAATAATTGTATTCCCTTAAAAATTAAATAAAAGTAAAAGGAAAGCAAAGACTGAAACAGAACTAAAACCTATTTGGTTCCACAAATGCAGAACTACAACTTCTCAAGCTCACTATACCACTCTTGTAGAAGAGCTGAAATCTAAGAGATTGTGTATGATCTTCAGTGCCATTTGCACATATTTAGAGATGTAAAGCTTCTAAGATTCCCCAAAATACTGGCAGAGAAAAGATGCTTAATATTGACTAATTTTCTACCATTCCACAGCCCTTTCACTTTCTCTCCTAACTGAATTTACATTTTCTTTCTCATGGAATGGGAAGGTTTCCACAAGTAAACACATTTCAGTGTGATATGTAACGACACCCCAATAGAAATGTATAGTGCATGCCTGTACACAGATAAAATTTGCCAAGGTAAGTCTCACCTTTCAGAATGATCATGCAGTGACAGTGCATGCACCTTGTAGTCACATCTCGTAAGTTCCAAGGTCAAATATATTACACAATCAGAGCACGGTGCTATTGCACACCATCTTTTCCTTTGAGACCCTGCTTTCCCAGACAGGAAAGCAGAGTGAAAATATGCCTCATTGCAGCTTTCTAAAGTCTTAAGCAATCAGCCACAGTAATGATCCACATCAGCATGGTTATCTCTCAAATGTTGCATACCTGGACATACTGATCTACATTTTCTCTTGCAAAAGTAACATCTGTTCCAGCTGTATAGCTGGCTTTTCCCTTCATCTCATTTTCATATCTTTGATGATATTTTACCTAACAGAAAAAAGTAAAAGAATCATTCAGATTAATGTAGTCTGGTATATAGTTGTTGCATAATAAATAATAATCAATGACATGCACATGTTGACAATAAAGGATTGTCAGAATTCCTGTTGCCACCAATCTACAGAAGTCAAATATACCACTTGAAGATATAAAACCAAAAATAGTGGTGTACTTTTAAATAATGCACTAGGAACATGGGACTTGCCATTTCAACTCAGACCATTGGGTTCAGTGTGTTCAGCACCACCTGCTTGTCAGTGGCTGATCCCTGATGTTCCAGCAGGTTAAAAAACCAGAACTGATTGTAACGTAAATTCATGGTTACCACAGCGCACTTCTTTTACAACAGGGTCATCTGAACACTATTAATAAATGGGCTTGTTTATGAAAGATGCTGATCTACCCAATGATCAAGGGAATTTTAGGCAATCAACCTTCAAGTTTAGACCCAGATTTACACTACCTTTGCTGAAGTCAAAATAATGCCTGTAACCTGATGCTGCCCTTTAATCACATGTGTGTTTGCTGACACAAATAAAAGGTTTTCCACAGATCAAAGGCAAACAAAACCATTTAAATGTTTTTGAGGCAGTTGCTTTTGCTTTCAGAATTACAGATCTCTTCTTATTTTCATCAATGACTCTTAATAATGTTTTAAATTCACTTCCATTGAGTTAGTACAATATGTTATTTGCAACAAAAAGATCTTTCTTTTCAGTATCCAATGACAAAACACAATTAACTGTACATTTTGAAGTAATACTGATGTCCTTTTACAATGTTTTTTACAGAATAGAGGGGTGTTTTAGTTTTGTTATGTTTAGAGAAAAAGAAAGCCAACATCAGTACACCAAGGAGTTTAAAAAGAGCCCACAACAGTAAGGAGAGAAAAATGAGTGGAATACAAAGCTACATTTTATAAATCCACACCTATGTTAAATGTATGCATGTGTTTGTGTGTGTGTGTATACTTTATGTATATAATTGCTATCCAAGAAGCTAGTTTCTTGCATTCATAAAGGCCTCATCCTGCAACAGCACAAAAGAAGGAATAGGAGAATGAACTGTAAGGATCCCCTTACAGCATGGGAAGTCATGGCAAAGCAGATCTCTGCAAACACAGCCCTCCCCTGATACAAGGTCACCCAGAAATACTGTGGCTGTATAAATTAGAGCCACACTTCAGCCCCTCTAACACATACCAAGTTGGACAGAATGAAATCAAAGACCTCCATCTGACTCTATTGTCTCCCTTCTCGGTTGTATGCAACAGGAGGCTGGGTAAATTTTTCCCACAAAAATCCAGAGTTGATTCAGAAATAAAATGCCTAATTTTATCTTTGTGCATAAAACTCAACTTTGTCCCTGCAAAAAACAATCACTTGAAAATCTGCATATGAAGTGCACTGCTAGCATACCTCTACAATGCTCATGGAATATCTGCCAGTAACCATTTTAATCCAAAAACTGTGTGACAACTTACTTTCTTTCCAAAAAGAAACTTTGCTTTGGACACTTACATCACTAGCTAATTCATTAGCTCTCTTGGCTATTTCATAAGCTGGAGTGATCATAGCAGGAAAGCTGCCTTTCCCTTTCCGTTCTTCAAAGTCTTCTGTGTATTTCAACTGTAAAAATCCAAGACAGTTCAGGACCAATTAGATCAAATATATCTTGATTGCATGCGTAATCAGTTCTTAAAGTTGCAAAGTCAGGCATTCAATGATTGTCATCTCCCAAAAGGAAGATGAACCATGAAGTCCAAATCTTTACAATGTAGTCTTTAACTACATGATCACATATCTTCTGAGGACCTCTGTGTCTCATTCAAGGTATAGGATGGATCACAGTTATTTAAAGAAAATGCTGAAGTTGTCTGCAAGATGCCTGCTCTATTTACATTAGATTTTACTTTACGTGGCACCTAGTTGCTGGGTATAGAACAGACTAGTTCTCTGCCTTCAGTTCTGACAGCCAGATAGTCTCTAAAATGGCCTAGAACTGAATATGGTCTTTACAACTGGAAGTATTAAATACTTAATGGTAAAATGAGTCTGCCTTTAAAACATTAATTTTTTAACTTTTCTTTATGTTCATATTCTTAAGTGATTTATAAATTTTCTAAGAGCCACTTGCAGGTCAACCTATTTCATTTCACGTACATCACTTGAAAGCTGCCCTCCAACCTTTGCATGAATTATATCTGGAGTGTCTACAACAGAGGTGAACTTCGAAATTCTCTCTTCATGTCCCCGCTTATATTCTACCTGAGAGAGAAAACATATAAAATACATATTACAAACAATAAACAGCAAATATGCATTTCGTATCAGAAGGCTTTAAGAGACAATGAGCAACAGAAATCATGATGTTCCCCCATTGTGAAGTAAAGCTATCAGTATATTTAAGGCACAATTCACAAAGTGAATGTCAGAAGGAAACAGAAATGGACCCAGATAATCAAATTCTCATATGATACTAGATTTATGTGAGCCATACTTTTGATTAAAATATCATGAGAATAGTCATTAATGGCCCAGCTAAGATTATACTACAATATCAATTCAGGCAGTTTGCAGAAAACAGTGAAATATTTTTAAATTATTTCTACAAGATTTATTTTTACTTGATCTTTTTCAGTTGAATTTTTATTTTTATAAATAAGCAATTTTCTGTGCATATCTTTAAAGTAGCTTTTACATTAATTAAATTCAATATTACAGGTATTAAACATCAAATAATAAAGAAAGCAAAAAATGTCAGATGTAAATAAATAGAATAATAAAGCCATAAAGTGAAAATAAAGGTAATAAATTAAATAAACATCTTAGAGTGATTCATAGTCTTTTTCAGGTTGTGATAAATTACAGCAAATGTTGCTACATCTAGCAGGAAATATCTATATTGCCATTTATCCTATATGATTGTCTCTCAAGCCAAGTGGTTTGTTAACCCTGTTTCTGCATCATGTTAAAGTTTTCTCACTTTGTAGAATTAACAATACAACAAATATTCCTCATAGAACCTACTGTCTAAAGTGACTGGCCTAAACCCAGGATTCTCCAAATTCAGAAGTCTAACATACAATTAAAAAAACAGTGACTTACATTGCTGCTTAGTTGTGTGGCTCTCTTAGCAACCTGATAACCTGGAGTGATCATAGCAGGAAAGCTGCCTTTGCCTCTCCGTGGCTCATATTCTTCTGTATATTGAAACTAGAAAATTAATATTTTATTGTTTGTTAAAACAGAAGAACCCACTATAGTTTAATGCTATTCCTCTTTTAATGCTTGCTTCATAAAGGTATGTATCACTTTATTTAAAAGTAAACTAAATAACTTATACCTTATAAATTTGTTAGGTAGAAATATTTCCTACAAACAACAGAAAACATTCCCCATTCATATCAATTATCCACTGTTAATTGGCTATGTTGACTGAGTCACTAACCCATTGTATGGGCATAGACAATCAGTCATAATTCAAAAGTGATTTTCATCAGGCATGGAAATATAGTCCATGAAATGTCGACTCTATAGAAATTGACATGTTTTCCATCATGAGTTCTGCTCTACTGACGGAAATAGTATTGCCTGATAGATCATGTCACCTCAGATATCATTGGTCAGTAGTTCAAGTGCTTCTCAATTACATAAATATACAAATGTATGATTTCCAGGATGGGCAATAGCACTGTTATGTGACTCTAATCACTTGGTTAAATATTGTTATTGACAGAAGTAAACATGTCAGTCTCTGCTTTTGTAACATCTTACCAAAGGTTGGCTTTTACACACAGTTAAGTCTTCAGAATGTGATGAACCATGAAAATAAAGCTATTCAAAACATCAGCCCACTTACATCATTAAGAGTCTTCTGTGCCTGGGTTATCTTGACCATCTCAGGATCTGGGATGGTTCCTGAGTACCACGATTTTCCTTCCTCATAGGCAGCATAGTAAGCATTCTACAAAACAAAAATAAAATAACTACCAATCTTCACCCTTGTTTTAATACACAAATAGCTGATCTGACAGGGGAAAAAAAAAAGAAGCACACACAATGCTGTGGAAGTGAAATTTACCCTCCGCAGATGTTCAGCACAAGGCCTACATTCCACATACCTTCAGAATGCCAGGGCAGAACTTGTATAACAAGAACTGACATCAAAATGTCAGGATCTAGGATCCTGGAGTGAGATTGAAATAACTCTCCCTGGGAATCAGATCACTTGTGAACATTCAGTGCCAGCAGAAAGCAGACACATTGAGTATAGCTGTACATGCAACAGTCCTAACAGCTAAGTGTATAGATACACCCTTCCTCATCTTCTGATTCTTACACCCTAAGCTATAAATTGAGCTATGCTGCCTTGCAAAGTTTAGCCAAATGAGAAGCAATGGTTTTTTTAGCACTGAAATGCTGTGAGTAAAACCCTAGTGATCAGGACAGCCAAGGCACATCCTTGGTATCCTGCAGGCTAGTGGCTTGGTGACTTGAGGGACATTTCTTACCTGGGTGGCCAGTTGTTGGGCTTTATAGGCAGCTTCAATTTCTCTGGATCTTACATCCCATTGAAAGACTGATTTGAATTGTTCACCCTCTTCTCGATATTTTATCTAAAAAAAAAAAAGACTTGCTATTAGTAGTTTGCTAGTACAGGCTAACACATCCCCCTCTTAGGATAAGAACAAGAAGGGAGACAAACAAGGTGAACAGTCTCTTAGTCCATAGTGATATGGAGTCTGCAGGAGCTGCAGCAACAAAAGGAGAACAACAAAAGCAGTGCAATTCCCCCTATAACAAACCCACTTCAGTGCCTGCTAGTTTGGGCTCCACCTTAAACCAGTCTAAAGGAGGGCTACTTCCAAAAACACCTCTGGCCCTACTAGGCAACCCTTCTTCTTGTCTGTCACACACTGACACCATCAGACAGGCTGCTATGGGGCAAATTAGATCAGGGAATTAGTAAGGAGGCTTTTGCTGTGTTAGCTTTGCCTCACTGCAAAAATCACCAATACAAGAGAAGCAGAGGAACAATGTGACTGCACACAGAACAAAGTAGCTGAACAGAACTAATTTTCTGGATGGCAGCATCAACACAACTCAGTTTAAGATGATTTATTCTACTCATAATGTTTACCTGTGTCTGTGTATTAGATCTCCAACTACTATAGATCAGCCTAGTTTTCAGTGCCAACTAATAATTTCACCCTGAAGACACATTCATATATGATATGAATGCAGAAACCAAGGGACTATGACAAGCACACCTGATCCACCAAATCTCCACAGCCAACAAGAAAATACCAACCACCTTTTGAGAGCTTGCAAAACTCTCCAGCTTTTCTTCCTTCTCCCTCTTTAGATCACCATTTACACCCTGTTTATGTACATAAAGGCCACACAGCCTGTAGCTCTATGCCATGCAAAGACTACATAAGTACTTCCTCCATGCCACCCATTCTTGGTAAAGGAGTTTTCATGGAATAGAAGATTGCATTTCACCCTCAAGTCAAAACTCTGCTCTCTAATCCACACGCAGCTTCTACCTAAAATTTCTGCTACTATTGGAGCTGCACATTTGTATAAGAAGCAGCATATTACACCTGAAATCTGCCACAAAAATCTGAAAGAATAATTTGGTCCTTAGATAACACTTTGGGGGAAAACAATCTATGAGCATTGAATTCCCTAAGAAATTTTAAACAAAACATATCAATGCAGCATTAGATGAAAGAACTATTACCTGGTGGGCAATATTCTACTCTCCTATTTCCCTTTATAGTGTCCATGACATATCATGACTGTGTCCTGGGTCATTATTCTCCTACTGTTAATTTTACCATGATAGCACGGAGAAATCCAATTGAAATCACCGCTCTGTTACACATCTCACTCTACAAATGCAAAAAATAACAGTCCCTGTCCTGAAGAGTGAAAAATCTAAATGGACGGAACAAAAACATCACGGAGCATGTGTACCATTATTCCCATTTTAGAAATTAAATTCAGAGGTACAGAGATATGAATGATTTGTCTGCTCACACAGAAATTCTGTGCAGAGGGAGTGAGCTAAATTTTCATCTCTGCATTCAAGTTGGTGTCAGCATAAGACTTATGTGAGAACATCAGGTTAGGACTGAAGAAATATGTTATATTTTCTGCATAAGAAATAATCTTACCTAAAAAAACCCCAACAACCTACAGTAGCAAATGAACCCTTTTCCCAAGTTAGCATTATTTTATACATTTAGCAATAAAAAACTTTTCCTTCACTCAAAATTTCCACAGAAATACTCCCTTTAAGTAAGTACTGCAGAATCAGCTTCTTTACTACCCTTAGCAATTTTCTCTCTGGAGCAGAACCTCATTATGTGATTGAAAAGGACAGAAGGTGCTTTAGGTGTAAAAAACAAGGGAAAGTGATCTTTGAGCTATAATTTGTCTGGTGTGTATATTCACATGCACTGGAAGTATCAGAGTCTCATATAGCTGCCTAAAACCAGAAATAGAACGTGCAGTAATCCCAAACTCATTCCTGACCAGGTCTGTCACACACAGTTTAAAGTAAGTGTGATAATCACTGCTGAAATAGTTACTGCCCATGATATTGCAAAAGCTGATGTATAAGAATACTGTACAAGAATGATATAGGATACAATGTCTGATAAAGGCTATTAATGTACATCAACTTTGTACAGCTAATACAAAACATCAGAATGAATTTAGCATGCTATAGACTAAGAAATACAACTTCTTTTATTTTAATGATGGCCAATCACATCAAAACACATTAGTTTGCCTGATAAATATATTCATGCAATGAACAGTATAAAAAGACACGACATTCAAGAAAATACTATTACACGTAGAAGTGAAATAGCTATCAATTATTGGTTGTTTCTGTATTTCTCATTTCATTAAATTCTCAGAAATGCAAGTTTGAAACAAATGTATCTGGGAGGAAAACAATGCAAGACAGAAAAGAATGTCATTTGAAAAGAAAGAAGACTTTGAGCACCCCTAGAGGTTTGCCGGGGCACAGCAGCCTTTTAGAGGATAGATCCGGCGAAAAGGGCACGGAAAGCCAGTCCGTTCTGAACGCCTTAGCGAAACATTTTCAGTAAAACCACACAAAACCCCCTGGACTTCGTGTTTTCTCACCTCAGGTTTGCCAGAAATATTTGACAAAGTATTTATGAGAACCTTTGCCTACATTCCACTGAGACAGAATTTATTTGTTTCGTGCCCTTTAGAATCAGTTTCAGAAGAGATCATAAAGCAAGCAGGTCATTCTTGTTTCCAATGGCTGTGTAAACCCCCCTGACTTAGTTACTAAATTTACATAGCTCTGGGCAGTTTATGTGAACAATGCTTCCATGTAGATTATCAAATATGGCAGGTGAGAAACTGCTATCCATTTTTCTTTCTGAAAGTAGAAGCAAATTCAGATCTAACCTTTCTTTCTCATGAGTGAAAGCATTTTAAAAATTATGATTCAAACCCAGGCTGAGATCTTACTGTTCTAATAGAACACAGGAGGGTAAGTAAAGAATACATATTTGTATTTCTAAGACAAGACACAAATATGATCTCAAAACGTAAAACAAAGCTAAATACCTTTGGCCCTCAAGCTTCTTACCTCGCTTACCACTTCCGAGAGCTTTTTTGCGTTCATATTTATTGGTGTCTCAAATACACTTGTGAACGCATTGTTTTTTGGATTATGCCTAAAAAAGTAAAATGTAAAAGGATATTAGGAATGTTCCAGACAGCCCACAAGAAAGGGTCTCTTTGAGCACTCAAAAACACAATACCAGCCTCCACCCCTCTATACATAACTTTTCCACCCCTCAGACAGAGATCTCGGATTACATTCAAGTTATTATTGTATGGAGTAGGTGCCTAGAGCAAAATTAATTTTAATGATCATCATATCAATGCTGTGTTTCTAATAACAAAAGAGAATAATAGAATAAAAAACAACTGTCATCTCTCCTTTTTCTGCTGACAAATTTGACAGGAATTGATCATTATAAAATAAAAACTTCCTAGAACAAACCAACTCCAAAATCTGCATTTTACACATTTTCCTGATGATTAGCTCAACCTTGTTAACTCTTAACCACTGATTTGGAAAGCACTGAATTTTACGGTTGTGTCTATTTTCTTCCCACAATACTGAAATGGAACTTAATTTGTTATCTTTTAACACACTGGACAAATGAGGAATCTTTATATACAGTAACAAGTTTCTCATCATTTGTGATGCATGTAAATCCAAAGATATGCATGAAGGCACTAACAATGCATAATTTCACATCACACATGGGACCAGGCTGAGTCCAAATGGTGCCTCTATTACATTAAAATGACTTGGCATTTCAAATCTTTGTGTTTAAAAAAAAAAAATAAGAAAAGGAAACACACTTACGCTTGACAGTAAGGCTTTTTCTCATGACTAACAAAGTTGTTTACTGTTAACATCATCTTGCATACTTCACAGTGAAAACAGGCTTTATGCCATGTCTGGAAATACCACAAAACAGAAACCAAACAGACATTTGTATTTCATTATTATACTGTTGAGTTTTAAATCTCAGTATTGATCCTTAACATTCATTTCATGAATTTCAAGAATTCTTCTTCAAATATATGCCTTTTATTAACTCATTTCAGTTCTGAATCCAGTTATGAGTAAAGAATTTTTGGAACGGAGAGATTTGCACTGTGTTAAAAGTGCCAATCTGTACATTTATTATAGTCCAAAATAATAAAGAAAGAGAACTGACCTGATCTATACAGTTAATCTTCTCAGCAGGGTAAACCCCATAGCCACATCTAGCACACGGCTGCACATTCATCTTGAAATCCACCGAGTGAAAAATATATAAGTTTATACAAAAGGTTCAAAGACTATGAAAGTGACTTTTGGCCTGTGCAAAGCACACTCTAGACACTCCAGTCAGGGCCTTTTGCTGTGGTCAATGGCTCCCATTAAAGCTCTGAATTGAAGTCTGTTGCTCCCTTTGCTGACCTTCTGTTTCAAAGTCAGCTGCAGGCTGGCTTTTAAAGCTGCCAGTTAGTAAGAGCGGTTATTTTGGCAACTGTGTCAGTGCGTAAGGGAGGGTAGCAATATCTTTCTCTAAATAGAAGAATGAACTCACAGAAACGAATCATGTCCATGTGAACGCTAGAGTCTGATCATTTAGTATTTCGGTTTTGCTGTAAAGCCAGTTGTCATAAGCCCAGGATGAACAGAAAAGTAAATACAGCAGCAGCCGCAATTTATCATAGCCTCTCCTCACGCTGACATACAGCCAGTGACCTCATGGAGGACTGCTCTGTGTTTAGGAACAGACTCATATTAGAAGATGGTACCACCAGAGACATAGGCCAGAGATGGGTTTGGAGCTTCCTGGCCCTTTGTTGGGTCTGCAGGAGGCACAATGCCATTGTCCCAGCCAAGTCTTTTTTTTTTTTTTTTCTCTTGGTGCCAGCTCAGTTTCACCTTGTATGTTATGGGCAGCAGAGCAGAGCACACTCATTTCTCATGTCTTTCCATTTCATCAACCTATCATTCCATCTCCAGGTGTAAGAGGACACACAGTGAAATGAGCAGAGCCTCTTATCTCAAAGAGTTCTAAACAAGATGGGTACAAATCCAAACATCTGTCTCCTACAGAAAAAACTTTAGAAATGAACCGTTTACTTTAGAATAGAATGAACAAAGCAGTTATTTAACAGCATTCATAAAGAGTAGGCTGGCATAGGTTAGAATATAAAAATTCCTTAGCCAAATAACGATAAGGAATGATTCTGCTTGATATTAGGATTCAAGAAAGTTATTAGGGTTGTGAAATCTGTTCTGAAAAAAAAAAGCTATTAAATTTTACCAGCTATAAATGGTCAGGATTTGAGATTTACATCTCACCTAATCATAATACCTTCAGCTGCAGGGCTCCACAGCCCTGGGACACAACTAAGAGTTATCTCAATCCAAGTAAAAGTCTACTTAGTCATCCATGCATCTGCACCACTTCCTGTGCCTGCAGCAGTGCTGGAATATTGCTAAACACTTCCCTTTTCTATAAACTAAAAAAAATTCAATCAAAATCATTTCTGTCTAAACCTTCTGGGTATGCTTAAAGAGCCTCCTATTCATCTCTCCATGGAGATGCACAGTTCTGCTTAAT
The DNA here is from genome assembly GCF_003259725.1 of Athene cunicularia. Classification (NCBI taxonomy): domain Eukaryota; kingdom Metazoa; phylum Chordata; class Aves; order Strigiformes; family Strigidae; genus Athene; species Athene cunicularia. The sequence goes on from NW_020799105.1 coordinate 17,162,789, forward strand.
TTATTATTACTACTTTTATTGAATGCTGACAATGTACTGGCACAACATACTGTCAGCAACTGGTGTGCTGAAAATAGAGTCTCTAATCTGAAGAGCAATGGGTATGGCACAAAGTCCTGAAAACACTTGAGGCCTCTCAAAGTAAGTAATTAACATCAGTATATAAAAACGTATTTTTGTTTTTAAAAAAAAATTTCACACAACATAATTATTTGTATCAAAATAACCGATGAGTTACCTCATGTTATTCCTTTTGGGATCAAGAATGATTTTATGTTGACCAAGTTACATCACAATAATATTTACCCTGCTCACACCTGTGAACCAAAATAGTTTGGAAGTCTTCCAGTTCTCTTCTCACACAGCTTTTCATCTTGTCCCAGATTGCCTTTCTGTTTATGCAAGTGACCGATATTAGGGTCACAGTGGCCAGGCTGTCCCCTCCTTACTTAGCACTGGGCAAACTACCAGCTACTGCCTCTCTGTTTTCATCTACTTCAAGAGTCACCATATTGTGTATTTTCTAGTTAGTTGTCTTCATGCTATCTGTATCCATGCTAGAGCCCTTGTCTCACACTTTGGCAAGACAAAAGATGCACGAGCTGCTCCTGTACCGTACAGACAATACATTGCTTAAGGCCCTCCTGCAATGACTTCTGAGAGGTGCTGAAAGCAGGACATCCCCGAACCAAACAAAAACATAAAAGACTTGGCAACTACCGAACAAATCATTCATCCAGGAGTCACCTGGATACCAACGACCTGCACAGGACTAAAGCCTGGAGCATCAGTGTTTGCAGCCCATATGCCCTGTGCACCCAGAGAGCATGAGAGAGGTCCCTGAGAAGAATGGGACCACGTGTTCCTTCCACGAGTCCTGACAGACCGCTAGAAGCCCTTTATTTCACAGATAAAAGTTACTTCATTTCAAGATATGCAAAGCCTGTTTGTTTCTTTTCACAGTGACACATATTACTGGCTTGGCTGGAAGTCAGGAAACACATTTTCCCAGTTCTCCTGCTTCTCCCAGGTTACAGCATGTTCAGGAAGAGAAGCACGGTAAGCCACGATGCCTTAAGACAGCTCCTGTCCTTTCCCAGCGACGCTGTTTCCCTCACATCCATTGTGCGTCAGTTCTGCTGGAGTCTACTGAAGATTTGCCCATTTCTGAGCACCTCAAAACTGTCCTGTTACATAGTCTGTTCTTTACCACCCTGGATTAAAACTAAGTTGCTAACAGAAAAGAGAGTTTACTGAAAAACAAGCACTGTATGGTCTCGTTACAAAGTACGCACGGCATTTTGATCATGCAAGGAATTAAATCACAAAACCATCACGTTTGTTATCTTGACGAATCTTAGCAAGACATTTTCTCTTCAGTTAAAAGCTCATTGTGGCTTTTTTCCTCCTTTAGTAAGGTTCCATAAAGGCTTTCTGATATCAGTGAAAATCTTAAAAGGCTTTACTTAACAGTAGAACCTTAATCAATGTGGTTTAAAAGTACTGCAGTTACGAGCAAAGTACAAGGAGACAGTACCTTGAAATTGCAAATTAGTAGGAAGAAACATTGTTACCTCTCCAACCTCCTTAAACTCTTTCAATTAACTGCATAGAAAACTTGGAGCATGTCTGCATCCTGAAGCTGAATCTAAAAAGCACACATTAGTTACACAAAGCAACCTCTTAACAGGCATTCAAGTCAGGACCACCTTCTCTGTCACTCCTGAACAGCGGCTGTTCCTCTTCCAGCCACATGAATCGCTGGAAGCCAGACATCACAAACTACAACCCTATAAAAAAAAAAAAAAAAAAAAAAAAAAAAAAAAAAAAGGTGGTGTTTCACTACACAAAGTGGGGGTGCTATCCACTGTTAAAAGCTGCCTGTAAAAGTTCAAACAACTAGACCAGCCTCACCATAACCTTCTCTGAACCACGTGGTTAATGGGCTCAGGGCCTCTTGTCTCACATAGCCTCTCCATGCTAATCAAATTTAGCATAGTAGCAAATCCAGCTTGCAAAAATATTGAAAGAAAGCTGGAAAAGATTTATCAACACCAGAATCTCCCTAGAGTTGAAGAAAAACCTCTAAGGCACCGCCTTCCAAATTTTACAGGAGCTTTTTACATTTTTGCTGTTTTGGAAACCAACCAATAACTGTTTACATTTCATAACTAAAAGGATTTGTGCTTACACTTTCCCTTTGTTGCCAGTGTTGGGAAAACTTGAGAGTGCAGGGATTTTGCAAATGTTTCTAACGGAGCAAGAAAAAGCCAAAGAGAGAGTAGAGAGAAATGGAAAAAAGAACTGACAGGCCAGGGCAGCATCACTCTTAAAGAGCAAAGAAAGAACTGGTGAGGCTGTGCTAAAATTTAAACTGAAATCTTGAAGCAATGTGTGCAAAGCATGCACAGCATAGACCATGTGCATACAATGAGACCTCCAGTGTCTAAATAAGCCCATTTATCATGTATCATAACCTAAAAAATACTCAAGTTTAAATCTTGTAAATCATGGCATTTGCAACAGATCATCTCTGCCTGATTACAAAGAAATCCCACTCAAACACATAGCCCAAACTGACAGATGTATTATTCTACCGAATTTCATAAAGTTGTGGTGTGCCAAATCACACCACATAGCCCCCATATTCCCCACACCATATCAAAAGCATCCATCCTTTCTTGCAAAATATATAAAATTCTAACAACTGTCATTTAGGAGGGAACACCTTGTGTGTCGCTCAAATCCTGCATGCTGAAAATATTCCCACACCTGCCTCCCAGGTCTCAGCAAAGCCCCATCCTTGTTTTCACAGATGTTGTGCAGAACACAGCACACAGTTATTATTCCAGACAGGTACTATTTAGTTGCCTCAAGCCTTCTAGTTTGTACCTGCCATCTACCTTTCAATTTCCCAAAGGCATGCTCCATTGTCATCCTGCAGCTGCTTACGTGGTAGTTAAACACTTATTTTCTACAATGCAAATATCCAGTCAAAGGCTTCATTATTTATGTTTTTAGGGAGTAGGGTGAGTCTCTGGGGATAATAAAAGGAGTGCTGATGCTATAGGTATCACATTGCTGGTTCTTCCCCCTGCCCAGTAATACATACATCCAGCTGTGCAATATTGTACATGAGAAAGTTTTTCCTTCCTGACCCTTCCCCAGGTAGCAATCACTCCATGCCCTGAAGCAAGACACTTCCTTCTACTACTATCCTTTTAATTTCGCCCTTACTCATTACTGAAAACAAGCAAGATTTTCTGAAAAATCCAGGACTTCATACTCCATTAAAATTGGTTAATCGGGCACACAGTTAAGAAAGTACTTAACTTGCAGCACACTGAGGAATCAACCTTTCTCTTTGTGAATGCCAACAACCATTGTGAAAACAGAAATAGGGGTTTCATCAACAGTTTGAGTCAGAAATTCCCCATACGCAATTTTATTAGTAAACTCTTGAAAACTGGCAAGCATTATCAGATACAATACCACTTTTTCAATAGCAATACAATCACTTTTAGAAAAAAGCCACTCCTAGGTCTGTTAATTCAGCTGTGGGGACCAGATGGCAATGGAAAAATATTTTCATCAAGATATAGAAGGTCACAGCTGGCAAACAGCTTCTGGATTTCATAGGTAACCCCCATATACATTGTCATGAAATCACATTTGGATGTTCTGAAGTTCAGGTACACTGCCAGTCATTGATGGTGACAGCACAGTCTCCCTCATCTCCTCTCCATGCATTTACTTGAAGATCTATACATTTCCAGTGTCTCTCTTGTCCATAACGATCCATTACAGATTTGGAAGTGGTGCTGTCTTCTTGAAAAGAAGTAGCTAACAGATGGCATGAGAGGAACCATGGGACTCTGTTAGTTTGATTTTCAGGAGAAAACTTTGGCTATGTATCCAACCAGGAGCTACAGGCATAATCCCACGAAGCAAAGACCGGCCCCAGCAGCAGCATGCAGACACACGGCAAGAGCCGCCGTGCCGTTCAGCCGCCCCTCCATCATATCGAAGCAGTGACCTGTCGTGAAGCAAAAGGCTGTTTATTACCATGCCTGTGTTTTGTGCCAATTATGAGGCAGTTACACTGAAAAATGTCGCTTTGATGTAAATCTCTTCAGGTAGTGAATGTTAAACCCCACGCACCGCTGGGTAGGTGTATGATTTTGCAGGATTGGAGCCTGCATCCAGGAGTAATTAGTAACACCGTGCCAATCTTCAGTCCATGTACTGGACTGCTGGGCCTGATGCAACGGCTCCTCAGTAGGGTATCGTAATTAGCAGAGATGCAACACACTGAATAATTGGAAAGATAAGGAAATGCATCTGAAGTCTATAGAAGGGGAAAAATTTCCTTAGATCTACACAACCTTCTGTCTCGGTGAAACTTAGGGCTCTTCTTTTTCTTTCGTGGGAGTACGACAGCGCACACCTATTAAAAAGTGGTAATTTCCGTTCTGCTGGGATGAAGCCGCCCGTATCAGGGAAGCGAGAGAAGCCGGGGGGCAGCGCCCGAGCCCCTCTGCCGGGGCAGCCCTCGCCTCCCACCG
>NW_020799105.1:17167403-17247084 GCF_003259725.1 Athene cunicularia
CCTGCGCCCCAGGCCCGGCCCGCCGCCTTCCCGCCCTCCGCTCAGCCGGCCGCCGCCTTCCCGCTCCCCCGCGCCTTTCTCCGCCCCTGCCCCCTCGGGCTGCACAGCCGTTTCCTGAGAGGGGGCAGGAGTACTGGCAGTGGGATTTGCGGTGTGTGCCGCGGGCAGACGCTGGTGGCTTCCTCCACTCGGGGCTGCGCCTTCCTTGGTGTGGGGCTGCTCCTCTGCCACCGCCTCACTGCCCACCTGCGGCCTGCGTGCTCCTCCAGCCTTACTTTTAAATGAGATGATTACAAAATGTATTTGTCAAAGCTGAATCTAGAACCCAGCTTTCAGGAACCGCTGTTACTCTCAGGGAGCTCAGAAACCTCAGTCAGCGTCTCAGCCCCTGGCTGGGGTGGTGCTGGCGGCCATGTAGCCACAGGGCCCAGCAGCTGCAGGGTCACCAGAGGGTGGTTTTCAAGCTAGCTGTGAACATGTACTCTTCTGAGTAAATGTATTATAAAAGCAGGTTTAATCGGCTGAAAGATGGGGAAGGCGCAGGAATCGCTGCTGCTTTTCCTCATGGGAACCTGGAGCCATAGTTGGACAAGGTGGCTCAGTGCATCCCAAGGCAGGCAAAGGTGGGGTCCTTCTCCACTGCTCTTCTCACGCCACGAATGAGCTAGTGCAGATCATTGTGCTATCAGAAAACTGACTCATTTTTTATTGTAGGTTTCTGCCAGCTAAATCTCAATAAGTTTACTGTGTGGGCGATTTAGTACATGGAAGAGGAGAGAGCAACTATTTTTTCATCAGGAAAAAGTCATTAGATCAACTCAGCCTTCTTGTCTAGTGGCACCCCATGTCACTTTTGAGATGAGTGAAGGTGTTCCAAGCTTGCACTGGAGTAACAGAAGAAAAACTGGCTGAAATACAGCAATTTGTATAAGAGGCTGCTTCATGTAATGAAAACACCTCGTAATTTCCAAGAAACACTTCAGAACTGTTTTTGGTTTTGTTTTTTTTCTAACAACTGCACACATGTATTAATTAATCTTTAGAAGAATATAAAATTTGCATTAAGTGTTGATATAGACAAAACAGAGAAACGAATACCTAAGATCCCATCCGTGGAAGATAATACAGGTTTTTTCTCTTATGCACAACTGACTGTGTATATGCAAATGAAAACATAGGAACTCTCTGGGTGTCTCAGTACGGGATAGGATTGCAGTTACAAATATTTTGATGATAGTTGTCCTTACTTTTATCCCAACATACTTCTTTCCAGACCATGAAAAATTTTCTGGGAATTGGCTGTAAGATCTTTCACTATAAAATGATTGTTACTTTTGTTCTTATCTGCATTTTTCAGAGTGGCATTAGACAGTCACTTCTGGTAACTGCCGCAGAGTAATGCAGACAGATGAGTATGTGCAATGTCATGTTAATTCAGGGCTAGAAATCTATAGCCACTCTTGGTGAAGTATTATACAGTATAACCGACTAACAACCCCACATGTATCTGGTTAATGGTTTGGTTTATAGAATTATTTCTAGAATGATAGTGTTACATTCTTGAACTTTTATTTGTAGATGTCGGGAGATCAGCATGGTGATCGCTCTATTCGAGAGGGAGATAATGAGGATTACGATGATGTAGTTGATGCAAAACCAGACAGAAGTAGCAGATTCTCACTTTTTGGAAGGTAAGTTGCTCCTTCTATTCCTGTTATTGTATCAGCTGTCATAGTACCCTTCTAATGGGATTTTGGTGTTCAGTTTGCCATGTCTACAATGTCATAGATGGTCTAGATAGGGAGATGGTTTATGTTGTATAGTTTTAATATATCTCTCTGTAGTATCTCCCTATAGAGAGACCTATAGTATCTCCCATAAGCTTTATTTGGTAGTCAAGAGACCACTAAGTTCATTTAGCATCAATTATAGTCCCTCATCTTAAACATTGCCCTTTGGTGGAGCTGGGAATTAAATATGCCATTAATTATCTATTTTACTGCATTCAGCTCAGCTAATCTCCTGCATCATTGGAATCCCCTGCTGACTATTTAAGTTAATGTAAAGCTTAGATATGCCATCTAGGATGTAGCGCAAAGAAGCCTCACTGAGTCTAGAGATGTAACCCATTACAGAATAAATGAAAAGCCTTTCATTTTAAAACACAGTAGCCTCACTGAAGCATAAGCTTATTTTCATTAAATGTATAGCAAGAACTATGTACTGCTTGTCTGTACTGCTGAAAACACTAAATAAATGTGATTGAAAATGCAAAAGATGAAAAATGAACATACAAAATTTACAAATACTATTGAATGTCAGCAAATGGCTACTTCACATTGTGAACATGGATCTAGAGAGATTTTGTTAGAGGTGTTAATTGCAAAGGCTATTGTATTTACAGAGAGGTTTTGATTTTTTTTGCTATTGGACATTCACATTCAAGTGAACAGTATAATTCAAGAAAGTACATTTTGCTGCTAATTATATGTCTGATGGAGTGACAAATGTGTGAGAAGTGAAGATTCTTTAGTCTTAGAAGACTTTTGATGTTCTGTTAAGCAAATCATTTTGTCTCATTTTATCATTCCACAAATATGTTTTATGGTGTGTATGTGTATTATTAATTTTAACAGAATCACATCATGCAAAATAGACAATGTAACATTTGTTTCTATATCTTGTCAAACATTTTTCAAAGGTTTCTTTTAAACTTTATAAAATGCATGTTTTAATATCGGTTGGTCTTCTTTATAAGAGGTGATACACTAATACTGTTACTAAATTATGCACCTCAAAGTTAATCATTCCTGAAGGAATCAGCATTTCTATCACTTTTTTTCTGTAAGAAACTTTTCAACTAAATTTGCTATGCATCAGTTTGAGACATTCATCTTTTGGGAACTTCTTGAAGATACAATTTGAGACTTTTCTTTAGAAGTAAAAAATTGCTCAGATTAAATATGAAGTAATTGAAAAGATTCAACTTAGATTTTGTAGAAAAAAAAATTAAGTCTGAGAAATCTATCAGAGTTTCTTGAACATGATGATTGCCTAAAGAGGAGTTAGCTGGTTGACAGTGAAGGTCTTTGTCTTATAGAAACTAAAACTCTTTGACCTGAAGGAAGATAGGAATGTGAGAGGATAAAGGAAGATGGGATGTGATCTAAAATTGTGACTGTAATGGAGGAGAAGGTGATTAGAGAATGATTATTCCTTGTGAGATCTAAATGATGTCCGATGAAAAGTTGATGCAGTAGTTTTGAAACAACCAGTAAGTTGTAGTTTTCACATAGTGCAGAATGCAGTTGTAGAACTTAAAGTCACAAGATGAGTTCAGAAGAGATTATATTTATTTGTGGAAGAAAAGTCCAGTCGGAGTATTGATGTTAAAATCTTTGGTGCAAGACATTCCTAAGTCATATTTCTCTGAGAATATATTCAATATCCAGTTTCTTTTGTTGTTTTCTTAAAACTCATTACTCGTCAGGACCAGATACTAGGCTAGATGTAGGTTTAGTTTGAACCAGCATGGCTCTGTGTTTTGATTGCCAGGGCTTCATTCTGGCAACGTGAAACGAATACCTGTAAAATAAGATGTCTAAAATGCTTTAGATTAACTGCAATTTGGTCCCTTGTTTTGATTTAGCAACCCAGTTTTTATCAGCTGTGCAGTACTTTCAGTGAAAGTCAACATTGTATTTCATTTATTATTGCTTAAAATACATAAGCTCAATAGGAAAACAACTTGGATTGTTATATAAGCATATTAATCTTGATTTAAGAAAACAGAACAGTGAGAAACTGAATTCAAAGCTGTGCAGAAAGACCAGCTATTTCCAGTAGCATTAGAGCTCCAATTCACCATTCTCTGGGACTGGAGATTTATCTAGCAAGAGCTGTAAGTAGAAATAAGAGAAAATCTTACTCACCACAGCATATTTTCTCTAAGAAGTCTGTGAGCCTGCTTTACCGTGGAGGCCACGAGGCTCAAGAAGAAGCCACAGAGTGGACAGGTTCCTCTGGCTGCACCACAGTTTAGGGGAATTATCTTCTACATATTTCTTTTTCTTTGAAAAAGTGTTAGGACCTAGTTAATGTTGGTGGGGAAAAACTGTTTGGTGGGGAGAAGAGTTGAAAGAGCTAATTTTTGAATTAACATCTGCCGGTGATGTTTGGTTTAGGGGTTTTTAACCACTAGATGGCAGGAAGGTATCAATTTTGTTTACTGCAAAAACGTGGACAAAAGTTAGGGCGCGTTTCGGTTCAGCAAAAAGTTATGTTCCAGGAAACAGAAATAGTAGGATACACTCTAGCAAGCCGGCATACAACAAAATTTTAAAACGTGGTTAAAGAAGGACTGAGCTGAGGATTTTATAAGTGTATTTAATTCTTTATGTGATAGAAACGAATAGAATTTTTACCATATAAATTTTTCTTTTTATGATGTATGTGTTCCTGTTACACTTTCAAGGCTTTAAAAATAGTCTCACTTCTCCACAGGATGATTTAATATCTTCATTTCTTATCTTTTGGCTTTTATTAGGGAACTCTGTTAGGGAGATTGTTAGCAGCAAACCTATTTTAGCATCCAGAAAACATAATGTAACATGAAACAAAATAAAATTGTGTTTCCACTGTATTAAGCAGAGATTTCGTTTAGTCGTAATTAAAGTTGTTTTTTTAAAAAAAAGCTTCATCTGAAAATTCCTAAGGCTTGGTAGACTCACACTTGTGCTGTCAGTAATCATGACTGTTTGTGGGCTTCAGTGAAGAAGCATAATGCAGAAGCAGGTGGTTGTTAGTAGTATCTAGTTACCAGTTTTATTCTAGTTTAATTGTATCAAACCATTTGTCCCCTGGTGACTTTTATCTACTTCAGCCCTACTGTCTTCTTTTACAGTCAGTATTCCCCTTCTCATCTGGAAACAGACAACATAATGTAAATATATACTTAAGAACTCTTACAAATACCTAGTTAACAATTGAAACTGTGAATCTGTAGTGCCCTTAATGCAGAAACATGAAATACATTGTAAGATAATCCCTCTGAGGAATTTGAGAGGTTTGTAGGGTACACTGACCTATAGTCACCAAGAGTACTTCATCTGTTTAACACTGCAAACACAAAATATCTGTAAGGTATTTATTTCTGTCAAGCCAAGCCATTATAAAGTTTGTTAGTTTTCATTTTAATTAATTTGAAAGTTTGCTGCAAGCACCAGTGTGTGTCTTGCCTTCTGTAGTTCAATAGTTATGATAGTTACATAGTTATATTATCTGCCATGTTTGTAAACTACTATTTAGATCAAAAAGATTCACGGATACATAGGGTTTCTTTTCATTTGTACGGTGTTTATTTGGGTTACAGGGCATCAAAGTAGGGAAGCACAGATGTTACCAAAGGTGTCTGTTTAACCTTCATGACCCTTGTCTCAGTACAGCCATATTTTTCAAAATAAATAGCCTTGTCCTTCAAAGAATAAATATTCGGTTTTGAGATTCAGCCTCAGCTTAACCTCAGCTTTGGAGCTATAACAGGTGTGGAAACTTGTCTTTGTTTCAGCTTTGCTCTTCTGTTGTTCTGTCTTTTGGGGAGCTATTTTCCATCCACTTTTGATTACGAAAAGCTTATTTTTATTTGCTTTGTAAGAAGCTGCTTTGCAGATAGAACTTCATTGAAGAACAGTTTCACAGTGATGCAGATGCATATGTTTTCCAGAGTTGCACATTTTGTATTTTTTGGGCCATTTGAAAACACTGGGCCTGATTTGTGGTGGGCTGACCCTGCCTGGATGCCAGGTGCCCACCAAAGCTGCTCTATCACTCCCCCTCCTCAGCTGGACAGGGGAGAGAAAATGTTATGAAAGGATCATGGGTTAAGATAAGGGCAGGGAGGGATCTCTTACTGTCTCAGGCAAGACAGACTCAACTTGGGGAAATTAGTTTAATTTATTACCAATCATATCAGAGTAGGGTAATGAGAAATAAAGCAAATCTTGAAAGCACCTTTCGCCACTCTTCCTTTCTTCCCGGGATTAACTTTACTCCAGAGTTCTCTACTCCTCCACCCCACAGTGGCACAGGGGATGGGGAACCAGGGTTGTGGTCAGTTCATCACGCTTTGTCTCTGCTGCTCCTTCCTCCTCAGGGGGAGGACTCCTCACACTCCTCCCCTGATCCAGCATGGGGTCCCTCCCACAGTAGACAGTCCTCTATGAACTTCAATATGAGTCCTTCCCATGGGCTGCAGCTCTTCATGAACTGCTCCAGCATGGAGCCCCCACAGGGTTACAAGTCCTGCCAGCAAACCTGCTTCCTCCATGGGTCCATTAGGTCCTGCCAGGAGCCTGCTCCACCGTGGGCTTCCCACAGGGTCACAGCCTCCTTTGGGCATCTTCTGCTCTGGTGTGGGGTCCTCCATGGGCTGCAGGGGGGTCTCTGCTCCACCATGGACCTCCATGGGTGCAGGGCACAGCTACCTCACCATGGGCTGCACCACGGGCTGCAGGGGAATCTCTGCTCCAGAGCCTGGAGCACCTCCTCCCCCTCCTTTTTCACTGACCCTGGTGTCTGCAGAGTTGTTGCTGTCACATATTCACATTCCTCTCTCCAGCTGCAGTTGCCATTTGTGTTTTTTCCCCCCTTCTTAAATAGATTATCCCAGAGGCACTACCACTGCCACTGATGGGCTTGGCCTTGGCCAGTGGTGGGTCCTTCTTGGAGCCGACTGGCACTGGCTATGTTGGACACAGGGGAAGCTTCTAGCAGCTTCTCAGAGAAGCCACCCCTGTAGAGTTCCCACTATCAAAACCTTGCCACACAAACCCAGTATGCTGATCTGATAAATCATTTGATTGCTTCATAGAAAAAGTACTGTTGCTACCACCATATGCTTGTGAAGAAACAGTATTGGCCACCACTGCATGAATGTCAGCTGTTTTTGCCTTGAAATCAATGTCTTCAAATCCAAATGATGCCTTGAATGATACTTAATCTTTTTTATCATAACTTTGACAGTTTTAAAATGAAAAATGCAGTTCTGTTACAAGTTTTTAAGTGACAGATTATTACAGACTTTTGAAAACTAAATATTGCTAAGAAGAATATCTAGAATAAAAATAGCAAGATACTTTAAAAAAAATAATGGCTGATGAATCATTGTCTGAAGCTATGCTCTGGACTGCAACTCAGAGATCTGAACTGAACTCTTGGTTCAGTGTCACATTTATGTCTCAAAGTAAATCACTGCACCATGGTCTATCCTGTAAATGGGTGATGGTCTTTCTTTTCACAGTCCTAACTCCAAAGTCTAGCACAGTATATTTTAATTTTGTTTGGAGATTGTGGGTTCTGCTTTGCACAAGCTAAATAATCAGTGCATTTTCCCCTAAAGCACTGAACATAAAATTTCAGAAGCCATAAGTTCTGGCATCTATACTCTGTTAATTCCTACAAAGATAATAAAGAGATTTTAACATAGAGCAACAGAGATGTTTTATTTTCATTACTCTCTTTTAAGCCAGAGGTTGTTTTATTATTTTTTGTTACTGCAGTTTTTGTTAGATCTGCAACTCAATTTCTGAAGAACACTGCAGGAATATATAACAATTAGTGAAAATTGTGGCTAGTGCTCGTACTTTCCCTTGGATGCTTACTGGATGTACCATATCTTGAAATAATATCTAGTCTGAAGTGTAAGAAGTCATTAATTCACAGTCAATATTTGTTTCCAGTCCCCTTAGAGACTTTATCTTGTGAAACACAGCAAACACTATGGATATCCATGAACTGTATCTGTAGCAATAACAACAGTGAGTCAAGTATCCTAATTCCTTTTTAATGTAATAATTTATTTCCTTCATTACAACAAACTCTGGGCTGTCATCATATAAAATTTGAAGGAAAGCTATTATGTAGTGACATTTCTAAGCTCTCAAAGGAATCAGAGACAAATTAAGTCAAATTTATAATAAACCAAAACTGTTTAAGGGTAAATATACAGGAAATAGTTCTATGAATTAGGATACAAAGAGGTTTTGTAAACTCTCTGTGTTAATTTGCATCATTTTCTTAGAAATATTAATTGTATAAATATTGTAGTAATGGTGGATCAGGTTTTGAGAGGAGGAAGAAAGATGTGTTACAAAGTGAAGTCTTCTTTCCCACCTCCATCTCAAGATCTGCTGTATTTTCCTACACTCTTACACAGGAATAGTGATAGAATCAGAGCGATGGGAGCGTGTTTTCCGCTTGTCAGCAAAGGTAGATCAGGCCTGCATGACCTCAGCTTGCAGGGTGATAGCTGTGAGGGTTTGAATAGCCCCATAGAAAAGTCCAGCGTGACCCACTGCTGACACATGCGAATGTTTGGGCCTGAACACAGAGAGCATCCTGTTTCACTCTCCAATGTAACCCTGAGCATGGTGGGCTCCTAGCATTAGCAAAGAAGATCAGACTTGCTCTTGAGGACAAGCTGTAGCTGTTTTCAGATGCAGTGTGGAGTACCATTTGATGATGAGCCAAGGTACTGTAGAATGTTATTTATCTCCATTCTGTGCCACCTGTTTGGAAATCTCATGAATGAATACCCTAAAAGAGTTTAGTTTCAGTGCTTATATCAAGCTAATTATAACTCTACTGCATTTTACAATTGCTAATCCTAGCCAGAGTGTTCTCTGAGAAATAGTGGGGGTGGGGGGTGGGGTTGCTTTATTTTGAGTAATTTTCCATCATTTTCCAGGCAGTCCATATAGCAGTATATATGCCTGTTAATTGCTCTAAATACCTATGATAGATAAGGGAGGCTTCTTCTTTTTTTTTTTTTTTTTTTTTTTTTTTTTTTCGTATAATTGGCAGTTGCCTATGTACATTATACTCTCTAGGATATGATCATGCAAGATTTCAGTTTCCAGAACACCCATGGAAGTTATGTATGTGCAGGTTTTCTAGAAATTAGCAGAAAGCCTTTCAGTAAGCAATATTCTTTATTTGTAAAATTTCATCTTTTGAATGTTATTTGACTATTATGTTGCATATAATATTGTGAGGCCTGCACAGCAAATACCATGCAGCTAAGTACGAAGTTGAAGATGAATTGCAAATTGATGGTTCAGAGTTTAGAATTTACTCTGTTTTGATCCTGTCTGTTGCAGGTGTTACACCACAAAATTGTCATGTAGGCTGTAAATGATACTTAAAATATTAAGTGCATCAAGACTAGGATACTGCTACCTGTTTTGTGGGGTTTTTTCCCTCTTGTCTTTTTAACTGTTGCAAAATGTGGACAATATTAGACATAACAGTCTGTGTTGAAACGTTTTTTAAAAAGTGTAGCTGGCTTAGCCCCAGTGCGTTTCGCCTGCTTCATTTGTAAAAAATAAAATTGCAGCCATGGTTTAGATTTGGCTTACGGTAAGGCCATCACTAACACATAGTTAAAAGAAGAGGAAGACATTGTTAGATGTTAACTATCAGAACTCCAAAGATACATACAATATACAAAGTATGCCAGAAGTTGTAGTCAGAGGTTTGCTCTTTCAAACAGCTCAACTCCTTTCATTACACAGTGAGTTTCCAGTTGTGCTGGACTGGGGTTTTACAAGTTATAATTGGAGAAAGGTCTGAAACTAAAATGGGACAAAAAAAGCTACAAGAATAGCTCAGGGTTTGAGAAAAATGTCTTATAATGCGGTATTTAAAATCGATTTAGTTTCTTTAACTACAATTGAAAGATAATTTGCTTGTACTATACAAATATATAGTGTACTATACACACACACATATATATATATAGGTGATAGAAGCTCAGAAGATAGGAGGAATGTTTTCTAAGCAAATAATTAATAAATGGATCTTTTAAAAAAAGGTTGGGTACAAATCTAAAAGATTCTGCAGATTAAACAGAAGCTGCAGGTTTGTAGAAACTAATGAGTAAGGGTTTGTGGCTTGCTTTGCAAAAGATCAGATGAAAAGTGCTCACACTCGAGTGGGTCAGTTACTGCAATTATCATGTTGCAGCTACCTCATCGATTGTGTTCATCTCTGAGAATGTTGCAGTTGTGAAGCTTTGTGGTAGGTGAGGCCTTATTGTGATTCGATCTAATACACTTTAGATTGTGGTTTCAAAGGAACATACAAATAGCCATTGCTGTAGTTCAGCTGAGTAGCTGTAGTGTAGTGAGCTGTGTTATCTTTACTGTTAAGCCAAGGTCCTAGAGGCCTTTAGGGCTATAATATACTTTGGGAAAATGCCATATTCTGTGGACTGCAACCCTGTCATTTTTGCAGTTGATGTTAAATAATCATGTGCAGGCACTAGAGGATTTATCTCTTCAGGGAAGCTAATGTAACCAAAGATAGGAATTTGGTTTTGGACTGAGATCTACCATAAACCTCCATAGTGGACAGTAAGAATGCCTTTATTTCAAGCATTTTTTTCCAGGAGGCACGTGGTAGTAAGCTACTTCACACACTCTCGATGTAAATATTGTACAGATGTACAAAATAGTGGATTTTAAATTCATTCTCTAGTTTAGTGTACACTACTGTCTCCCTGGAAAGAAGCCATGAGATCTGCAATGATTTTATGAAATAAATTTGTTTAGGCTCCATTTTGTAATGAAAAACTAAGACCAAGAGATGTGGAGTTACCTTCCCAAAGTTATTCAATAGCAGAAGCAGGATTCACACTCAGTCCTCTGTCCAGAGCATGACTAAGTGGCTTTTAGTGGGTAACAGAGCATATCCCCCTAGTTGAGCATTTTGGTTTGTTTAATACTTTTCATCAAGTTATCTGAGCAAAAGTTATATGACCTAGCATATAACTTAAATATTTTTATAACTTGTGTTCTACTGTTGGAGGTGATACAATATGCTACAGGAAACTTAGGGAAATGCCAGGATTTCTTTAAAAAAATTGAAGCATTTTATTTTGTGAATTTTCTGCAAAATCTGTAACAGTGCTGCCACATATGTCATAGTAGGAACAAAAGGAGGGTTTTAATATAATACTGTTCTATTGGATGAATGAACTCAGTCCCATCTTGGGCAAAGAATTTGTTAATGATAGTTTAGGTCCCTTCCAGCTCTTTTATTATCTTTATAAGTTCAAGGAAATAATCCCACTGTTTACCTAACTCCTTTCTTTCAAGACTGCTGCAGCAATATTTTCCTATCAAAGTCAGCATGTTTACAGTTATAAGGAGAGCTTGGGACATGGGTTTCCAAAGAAACAAGAGGTAATGTCTCCATGAGCTTCATAGTTTCGGATTCATTCGAGCAAAGCTTTTGCCTCCAGTGACTTTTAAACTTACATTGTTTAGCCAGCTAACAATCTCATTCCAAAGATGTACTTAAGAAGTGATGAACAATAATTGGCAGTTTTAAAAGAAGCTGGAGGCTAAATAATTACCATGGGCCTGATCTTGAAAACAGTTACAAACGGGCATTATTTTATTGCCTGACTAGTTCTGTTGCTTTTAGTAGGCCTGCTCCCAGGAGGAAAGGAGGGTGCATTCAGCTAGGGGCTGTGGTGTTTGAGTAAGCACACTTGCCATTTCCCTTTATTCCCCCTGTTCCCAAAAATTACTTTCAAGGTTTAGGTACTTCAGCAGAGTAGTATATGAAGATGCAAGGGTTGCACAGACTTCATATGTCATTGATAAATATAAACTTTAGACTCCAGTATTATCAGTTTGGCATGCTTCCCCATTATTTAAAACTCTTTTAACAGACAGAACAAGACCATTAGAGGGAACAGAAACCTAGGACCATTTGACTGATTTTTGTGTTTTAATGTTCAGTGGGCGGGGGTTGTATTGTGTTGTTTATGTTTGCTATTCTAAACTACAGCTTTCAGTTTTCATGCCTTTTGTGTAAGACATTTCCTGGCCATAGTAAGCAATATAGGTGAAATAATGTTTAGATGCTTCTTGGGGAACTTTTATATTCAGTTTTATAGGACTGCTTCTCTTCGCTTTTCTGAAGGAAGACTTTCTACTATGTCGAAAAGATTCTGACTTTAATATTAGAAATTTTTTCCATTATCTGGTGCATATTTAAAAATAGCCTTCTAAAGATTGGTTATTTTGTTAGTGCTAGTCTATCAAAGTCAGCAGTCATTTGCTAATAACTTTCAGTAGAGAAAGTGAAAATATGTGATATTTACTTGAACTTCCTCTTAGTATTGCCCCTTTTTCCTCTGGAGATTTTTGCTTCAACTCTTAAGCTCTTTTTCAGTTTATCTACTGGCACATAATTTGGAAGCCTGAGTAACCTTTGTCTAAACAAAAAAGATTGTGAGGGATAGTATTTATTTTCTTGGTTTAGAATTATATTTAACCTCTTTCAAAAGAGTCCTTTGTAAGGTATTACCTGTCGTGGTTTGAGCCCAGAAGGCAACTGAGCACCACGCAGCTGCTCACTCACCCCTTCCCCCTCAGGAATGAAAAGGAGAAAATAAACCAAAAGGTTCTGGAACTGAGATAAGGCCAGGGAGGGATGATTCACCCATTATGGTCACTAGCAAAAGACAGACTCGTTAGGGGAAGAAGAAGAACATTAATTTAATGCAAACACTAAAACCAACAATACTTAACAAACAGAGTAGGACAGTGGGAAGTATTACCACATCTTAAAGACACCTTCCCCCACTCCTTCCTTCTTCCCAGGCTCAGTTTTGCTCCCAATTTCTCTCGATCCTCTCCTCAAGCTGGAGGGTGGGAGGGTAGGGAATGGGGGATACGGTTAGTCCTGCTGCTCATTCCTCCTCAGGGGAAGGACTTCCTCACACTCTTCCTCTGCTCCAGCATGGAGTCCCTTTCATGGGAGATAGTCCTCCACGAACTTTCTCTGACATGAGTCCTTCCGTGGGCCACAACCCTTCCTAAAGTGCTCCAGCACGCGTCCCTCCCGTGTGTTGCAATCCTCCCAGTGCTGAACTACAACAGTGGCGGCTTCTTCCCACAGACTCCCAGTCTTCTAAAGGTGCAGCCAACTGCTCTGACATGGGGTTCTCCACAGATTGCTGGGTATCTGCTCCACCAGAGACCTCCCTGGGTGCAGAGGCACAGCCTGCCCTCTCATCACGGGCTGCAGGAGAGTCTCTGCTCTGGTACATTTCCCCCTTTTCCTCCTCCTTTCTTCCACTGACCTTGGTGTTCACAGAGGTATCCTCCTTGCAACTCCTCCTCACAACTCCAACTCCTCCTCTCAGATTCCCCTTAAATATGTTATCACAGAGCTGTGGCCATCATCACTAATTGGCTTGGTGCAGAGGTGGGTCCAACTTGGAGACAGGCGAGCTTCAAGAAGCTTCTCACTGGGGGCCACAGCTACCAAAGACCTCATCACACACACAAACCCAGCACATTGTCTGAAAAGAGAGGGATGGAAATTGGACATTCCATTGGAGTACATTCAGGAGAAAAGTTTTGTGAGCCATAGCGTGTGACAGTCAGGTTAGAAAGAGAATTGAGATCTCCCAAATGCCAATGTCTTCTGCAGTGGCTCCTGTTAGTGTTTAACGGAAGCTTCACTTAGTATTCCAGCATGCTGCCTTCTTAGCGTGTGACCCACGATCACACCATCAAATGCAGGGCAGTACAGTTTTAGTAGCTGGTCTATCCCTTATGGTTAATACTTAGTCCTTATCCCATATAATTTATGCTTTCTGATTTTTAACACTAAAGGAATATTCATTTTTATAAAAGACAATTCAAGTAGTGACACATTCTTCTTGTCCAGAAATGTTGCTGCTCTACCAGCCTGATGCAATATTAATGGGAAAAGGCAACAGGATAATCTATTATTTGCATGCAGCTCTAAATCTGTGTGACACTTTACCAAAACGGCTCTGACAAAGAACAAAGAGTCTGCCTTAAAGAACTTAAGATCTAAAAAGCTCTACTCAGGTTTAACAAGTGTCTTTTGCTTGTTATTGCCAATAGGTTTCAAGAGAAAAAAAATTCAAAGAGGGGAGAGTGTACAGTAATTAGAGGTGTACTAAATATGGTGAAATTAGACTGGATAGAAGTATTAAAGCTGGATAAAAGTATTAAAGCTGACAGTTTGGAGATAAGTTTATGTAGGAGTAAGACATATTAATGCATGATTATCAGAAAGCAGCAGACATGAATAGACCACTGATTATTGAGACTAAGGTAGAAACATAGAACAAAATATTGAACCTTGATTTATCTAATTTATGAATTCTCTTTGCTGTTCACTTCTTTTGGAAGAGTAACTCCGAATTGGTCTCCAGCACACTCATTTTTACTACACATAGCTTGGTGATGCTTTGTGAATTTAAACACAATCCCCTCTGCTTTTTCACTGTTTTCTGTCTATCCTTTTGCTACCTATCTAAAAAAAAAAAAAAATCCAATCCAGGATTTTTCCCCAGGAGAATAAACATAGCACTTGTGATAAGCAGTAGTTGCAACCATCATTTATATTGTGTGTGCAATAATGGAAGGAGTGGAGATTTTTAGACAGAAAGAGCAGCATAGAGCCACACAAACTGCGTACCATTAAATCAGCAATATAGGCTACATCAGTTTCTTCAGAGGTCTTAAAACTAATGTATTGTCCTGTACACTTATCCCACAGTATTGTAACTCAATGGGGAATTTATTAGAATGAAGCCTTTAAAGAGGTCTCCAAATGTAAAAGTTATGAGGGAAACATCTCAGTTGTTTGTAATAGAATAAAAAGCATTGCAGTTCTAAGATACTTTGCATCCCACAACATTAAGTGTATGAAAGTTCTGGTGGATGTTGATGGATTACCTGAGAATGTTTGTACTATGGGCTTTGTCACTGTACCGCTGCTATAATCTTCCTGTCTGGACTCAACAGAAAGGCTGACAGTGTGACAGAAACTAGAATAAAACTATTGTCCAATGCCAAAAGGCATGGGGACTCCAGAATGGATCCTGAGATTATGTGTTCTGTAAAAATAGCATGGTTTTTAAGGCAAGTTTTCTATTTAACAGAAACCTGTTATCAGTCATCCAAAAATTACATGATTGCACATTGTATTAAAGAAGCATGTCAGAGTAAAAACTATCACAGTGTTCTGCGATATTCCTTATCAATAAAGCCCAAATTTACTGAACTTCATAGAGCAAGAGTAAGACAGAGTTCTCTTCTTCTGTGTGTGTGTACTTTGAATAGAAATGAATGTAATCAGCTTAGCCTTTTCGACCCACCTCTGAACATCGACTTCCTTAAATTGAATAGTATCATAATTATAGACTTCTTTTATCTTATATTTTTCAGTACAGCAACAAAACTTACTAACTTTCCGGGGAGAAAAAGGGACTATAACTGTTTTCAAAGCCCAGATATCCCTCTGTAATATCATTTTTAGAGTTCATTTGATTGACACATTAATTTCCTCTTAGAAATGCAAACAGGAAAAAAACAAACAGGAAACTCTTCCCATGTTGTGACTGGGAAGTGATGATCATGAAATTTGTCTTTATTCATCTAATCCTCTGCCTGTAAAGCTATTTAAGTGACTGCTCTTTTCCAGGGACCGCTGTTTCTTCTGTGTGCTGTCACATTGCTTTTAAGGCCAAGCAGCTCATGTTTTCAGAAGAACTCTGTTATCCGTCAGTTACTATCATCCTCTTTTTAATCAATGTTGAGGTTTAGTAAATGGATTGGTGTAACAGTTTGTACCCTAGAGATTGCATTTCTTAATGTTTCCCTTTCACCCACTCTTCTCTTGAGAACTTTCCCTGCATTACGCTGGTACTCTTCTAAGGGGAGTCCATATAGTTACGGCAGACCACCTTTCTTACAGCAGATTTTTTTACAGTTATTGGTCTTTACGCCTTTCACAAAGGTAGGTAATACCAGATTACACTGCTGACATTTGATTATGTAATTTATGGAAGGTGAAGACCCTCCCCATGGAAATATCACTACACTTCAAGTTAAGCAACTGGTTGTCACTGAAAGACTTGTTTCTCTGGAGGACTGGCAGAGCTGAGCCCAAGAGCTTGGCTGTAGCAAGTGGGAGAGATGATGAGAGACTGCAACACTCAAGGAAGCCGTTCTCTAGCACATGGATTCTTAGTATGTTGTTATGTCATACTAATATACAGTAGCAAAGAAAAGTACAGGAAGATGCCCGTAGAAAGGAGGGCAAAGGAGAGGAGATCTCAGCTGCTAAGAGACACTGCTTTCAGTAAAATTGTTATTGGAAATAATCTTTAAGTGTAGTTAAATGTGAACAGTGATATTTTTATCCTTAAATCTTGATAGCATACGTACTGAAATCATTATTTACCCAAAGTTTAACAGCAAATAAAGTTTCTTGTTAAAAGTAGCAGTCCTTTTGATAATCAAGTTCGCTACTAGGGCAAGTGATGTATCTCCATTGACTTTGACAGAATTTTAGCCAGTCATGGTGACAAGAAATTTGGTCTTCACTGTTTAAAAGTTCAGTAATAAAATGATAAATGGTATGGGTCACTTTAATTTTATATCTGAAAAGTGAAAAGTTGGTAATAATGGTTTTTCCAGGGTTGACACCAGTTCAGTATAGCCTTGATGAAATCACGTTCCCAGACATACTGTTGTCAAGCCTAAGGCCTGAATTTAGAGACACAGTAAAGGTGAAAATGTGCAAGCTATATGAGGCTGCCAGAGTGGAGTTTCAATTTTACTGAACTCTTGACCAAAGGGAGAAAATTGAAATATGTGAGAGCAGTGATGGGAAGAATATTTCTGTCTTAAGTGAGCACTAGTGGAGTGAGGAGTTACAGCGCAGTTGTAACTAAAAGCTGAAGAAAGAGTAAACAGTCATAAAATTCAAGTTTCTATTTAGTTTGGGCAAGTTTGAAACCCAAAAGAGGGAAATTAAAGACACTGAATGTCAGAGAAGCAGAATGAAATAAAACTGAGGGCAAATAGTTTAAAACATTTTATAACAGCACATAATGAAGGTATGGAAACCCTTTTGTAATATATGGTGATTAGAAACCTCAGTAAGAACAAGGGCAGTAAACATCTATATTAACATGTATCCAGTTCAGAGCTTATAAAATAGAAGTTTAGCTGGAAAGCTTTAGGCTTTTCAGTCATAAGCCAGCCTGTCACTGACAGGGCATTTCCCTTAAGGATTAATTATTATGTATTTATTACTTGTTTAGTCATTATTACAAGGTCTGATTTATCTTGTTGAAACTGAAGAGTTGGACCTTATATTATCAGTTTTGTCCAGTCAGGCAATTCCTATATTGTGCTATGTTGGCAAAGAAAACAGAAACTTCAAAAACCAGTTTCTCTGTGGACTGCAGGCCCAGGATACATACATGCCAAAACCTTTGCTTCCTTATTTGTTCAGTTTGGACAGATACCATAAGATTTCTGAAACTTTTTTTGTCAGCTAGTAAAGAAATGATAGGCGGTAACTCATCAAAGCCTGCTGTGGTGGCTTAAGTGTCTTGTTAGCCTGTTCAGCTCGGAAGGAATCATTAGAACAAAGCCATACTATCCTCTGTAAAGGAGTGGGGAAATTATAGACTTATGTGTGCTACCATGCTGAAGAGGCTTGTCTGTGACATTTGACATTAACTGGCATAGAGCGTCTGGCATACTTCTGGGAATAGCAACTGTAGAAGCTACATGCCTTAAACTCCCAGGTGTTTCCACATGAATGAGTGCAAACTATTGAACTCCGAAGTGAAATGGTTTCAGGCAAGTTGTGTGACTACATTATTACGCCACTTATTCCCCAGCTGCTATTTTCAGTGAGTCTTGTTGGGGGGTAACGTGGCTGCATGACTTCTGGACTAGAATTAGATCACTTCCAGCATTTTAGGAGAACAGACAGTGCAAACATGATACTGCGCTGCTCATGTGGATCTGTTCTGAGTGTTCACAACTATTCATTGGTTGGACATAAACAGAAATTCATGTACAATCCCCTTGAAAATATCCTATTGTGTGTAACAGCCACTGTTAGTCATACAGCTTTTTCAGGAAGTCAGTGAAGCCAGATATATCTGTAGAAACTTCAGTCCAGTGTGGACTGAAGAAATTAGCCTCTTCATCGACCTGAGTGGTTATTTGTTGTTTTAAAATTTCTTTTTCTGTCTTTGCCAGAGAGCTGTCTAGTGATATAGGATGAAGGGTAATTTTAGGCTAAAATAAGAATCCAAGATCTCTTTGAAAGTCAAGTCTAATATTGGCATCATACCACTGTGGATAATTCTTTAAAATGGCTAAAGTCTTTTCTTGATGCAAAGCATATTTAATTATTACTCCCAGAGCCCTTAGGAAGCAGTATGCAGGGAGAATACCAACATTGCAGATGATCAGACAAAATTCTCAAGTAGATACGATTCAATATCTTGTTTTGTAGTCTCTAAGAAAAGTCTAAGAGAGGAGATGTTATTAGGATGGTCACATGTACAAGAGTACAAGAGTACAGAGAAAGCCTGCCAGGTGCAGCTATTTAATTTGGCCCTTTATAACAGAACATGAGGGCCCTCAGAGATAAAAAGAAGCTGTTTTAAAATTGAATCACACTTGCATTTAAACATGATGAATCATCTAGAGAAGGTTTGTTATAGTTTCCAATTAAGTCTTGTCCTTTAGTAATATAAAAGAGAACACTCAAAGCTAAAAGACAACAATTGTTAAATCAGGAAGGTAAGAAAGTAAATTACCTAAACAACATTTAATCAATTTGTAGCAATGATGTCTACAGGCTATTATTGAAGCAAATAGCTTAGTAATTCTTTAGAAAGGTGTCAGAGTGAGAATAGTGAAAGTACTTATATTAATTGAGATTATGGGGAAAATCTAATTTTATTAAAAACAAACTGTATCATACACTTATTAGTGCTGCAAAAGGAGATTGTGTTTTCCTCTCAGACATCAGCAATAAATACTATTGGAAGCAGGATGCTGTACCAAATAAGTAAGAGAGGTGCTGATAACATCTTCTGCCCTTTCCTGAGCATTGTTTATATCTAGACTTGCTCCAAAGCTTGTTTATAGTGCTGAGGTTGGATCAGACCCTTTACAGGTGATCACTGGCTTCAGTTCTGCTTGAGATCTTACCAATGTCTGAAGCCACCTGCTTGGACCAAAAAGTCTGCCTCTAAAAGCAAGTACTGCTGAGTGCCTCATGCCTGTATTTCAGGTGTGCCTGTTGGCTGTAATTGATTTGTTCTTAATACTTTGTTTAGAATAAATTGGTGAGTAATGTCTGTGCTATCCCTTTGCATATCTTTCTAATCCAATCTAAGACTCCTGCACGTAGCAGAAAGGTCAGTACACTGTCATATTAACAGAGAGCATTTAAAGCTCGTTTTGGTTTGTTTTTTTCTGAAGTGAGGTTCAGGTATTGATGATTACATTAAAACGTGCTTATATTTTTGCATAAGTTCAGACTGCTGTTTGGCAGACCAAATTAACACACGACCTATTCACATCTACAACCTTTATCAGTAGAAACTACCTACTCTTTGGTCTTAATCTTCAGAGAATTTAGGCATGATGGTGATTCAATAAACAAATCTTATCACCTGATTGGGTAAACTGCATATCTTCTTGTGTTTGGAATAGTTATTAAGGGAGATCTGTCTGTCCTTCCATGAATTATTTATTGTAAAAGTAAAATATGTCTAGAACCATAGTTTGCAAAAGGTTACTAACAGCCTGACTTCATGTTTAGGCCATTTGTTTTATCTGTGGGTCAGGATCTGAGTATACTGCCATTGCCTGCAGTTCACTCTAGAGTCATTTTGCCATCATCAGAGTGCAGTCACATACAATAATGACTTCAAGGAAATCACAAGATCTTTATGCCTCGATCTGAAATATGAAGAAAGAAAACAAACATTAGAGAAGAAAAAACATTGGGTAGTGCTGCCTGAGTGGTTTGAATTAAGATAAATAGGCACACTGCATGTGACTGACCACTAAACAATTTCATTTGCTTCACCTAGAAGAAAGAAGAATGGAGAAGAAGAACAGCCAAAGTCCTCTCTCAGTAATCAGTACCGAATTGTTACACCCACATTCCAGTATAATATGGACTACAAGAAAGTTGGCAAATGTATTATTATAAACAACAAAAATTTTGAAGACAAAACAGGTAATATTCTTTCTTTGATGATACACATTACAGACTTCAGACTTTTTATACTTTCATTATTCAATAAGCATTTTATTTTTAGGACATGGAATTTTAATGAATGTATTTCTCTTTCTTGATAAATAGTTGTTCCTACAATTTATTCCTGTTCTTTAGGAATTTTTAATATTTTTTATACACTTTATATTAGAGTGGCTCTTTTCAGCTTCTTTGCAGTGTATGTTTCAAAGAGCATGTCACCTTGCTCTACCAACTTCAAACTAAACCTTTATCCCAGAGTTTAAGGCTGTGTTGTTAAAAGTTTGAACTTTGGCATCTGCAGCCCATGTTATAACTGCTCTGTCCCTGTACTACAGCTATGAGCTACAAAAGCTAATAGCTTTAGCTGTGTTCTGTTCACACTCCTTCATTTGACTTTTCAGACCATGTACGGTTTCAAAGCAGACAGCTATTTGTGTTGTAGTCAACTTCATAGGTCTTGTCTTATACACTTGGCAAACACACTAAATGAAGTGTATATTCCAAACAATTTACATCGGTTTCTTTTATGTGGGTATCATAGGGACTCTTTGCAACTGTTTTTCCTTGGGGTGCTTTATGCATATGTTACACTGCATAACCAAAAGGAAATAGACTCATCCAGAGGTCCTATGTTGCAAGGTGCTGGAGGCATGGCAACATTTTTCAGTATAAGTGTTAACATTGAGCCTTGCACTATTTTGTGTTAAAACAAATCTCACAATTTGTTCTCAGTGCTGAGAATGCTGTTAGAGGATTGTTTTAAAATCATGTCACCATGACATTGTTTAGGTTTAGTTATTATAAACCTAAAAATTTACCTTTGAACACGTGAATTATTTTGAATTGTGTAATGTGCAATCAACCATGTTCTTTGTTTTCTGGCAGGAATGGGTACACGCAATGGCACTGATAAAGATGCTGGAGATCTAGCTAAGAGTTTTAAAAGTTTAGGGTTTGAGGTTTGCACATACAATGACCGAAGCCGTGATGATATGGAAAAATTACTGAAGCAAGGTAAAAATTTAGAATCATAGAATAATTTAGAGTAGAAAAGACCTCTAGAAGTCACTGAATCTACCCCCTGCTCAAAGCAGGTCAAATTGGAAAAGATTGCTTAGTCCTCACTGCATGCAATTTTCTGTATAGAAGGATTCAGTTTCTGAATGGATTAAGACTTAATTCCCCACCTTTTCCTCCAATGTCAATTCAGAAATACAGCTTTCTTGTCATGTTAGGCAAAGCACCTGTCCTGTGTATTAGGTGAAGAGCCTTGTCATATTAGGTAAAGTGTCCAGCCTGTTGACTTCAGTGGGCTAAACTCGGAGTCAAGTGAAGGATGAGTTCATGTGCTCAAGGTGCTCATCACATGACTAGAAAGAGGAATGCGTCATCTTTATCCGCTTCTCCTTATGTCTTCTGGTAGAGGCCCAATGTATATTTAGTCTTAGAAAAATGTGTTTGCTAAATATGATTTTCATTTAAAATGTTGCTTCCTTTTGGCTAAGAAGTATTTGTTTTGTAGCTGCTGAGGAGAATCACAGTGATGCTGCTTGTTTTGCCTGTATCCTTCTCAGCCATGGGGAAGAAGGGCTCATCTATGGCACTGATGGACCCATGGCTATCAAGAGTTTGACTGCGTTATTCAGAGGGGACAAGTGCAAAAGCCTTATAGGCAAACCCAAATTATTTTTTATTCAGGTAATAGCCCTAAGGTAAATATAGTATCCTACTGCTGCAGTGGGGCAAGCATGTCGTGTTGATTGTCTGCTCTAGAAGAGCCCTGTAGGTTAACTTACTGGATTTTGCGGGAGGTTTTGTGAAAAAATATGTCAAGAGAAGTTGACTGTGGGTGGCTTGTTTGTTTTTAAAAGATAATTTATATACAAGACTCACAGATGTAAAGAACATATTGTCATTGTAATTTTGTACATGGTTTCTCTTTGCACTTGATAATGTATGAATTTCAAAGCAGAAAGATAAACTTCCTCTTGTGCAGACAGAGCTGAGGACAGTACATGATTATCGGTAGAAATAATACTGTCCAGGTCTTTGAAGACAGGCTGTCTACAAATAGCTGCATTCTGCTAAAAGACATATTGTTTCTCTTCTAGCCTAAAAATTTATATCGTGTTATTGTGTTAGCATATAATTAGTTGTATATTACTTAAGCTTTTAAACACAGCTGTTTCAAACAGTATTAACTGATATACCAGGGCTATAAACTCTCTTTTTTATCATAGTATTGTGTAGGTATGGGAGTTGCAGCAGATGTGGTTTTCTGTAGGCTGTTCCATCAGTTAACCTTCAACTTCAAAGTGAAAACTGTGTCTATTTTCATACTTCATTACGTTTCTTCTACATTATATTCATACATTTCTTCATACTACTAAAGTGATGTTTCTTTTATTTGTAAGTTTGGAATGGGTGTTGTCTTTAAAATTATCTTAATAAAGGCAACCAACTGGTGTTATTTAAGCCCATCACACCGATTTTTTTTTTTTTTTTTTTGCAAGAGCTGTCAGTCAAAGCTACTGATCAAGAGCTGAAACTTGCCAAACTGGACTGGTTGCAGTGTGCCCTTTAGCTAAACCACATCATTGAGACGAAATTAAGAATAAAAGAAAGAAATGGAAAAACGTTAACAATGCAATATACTTGAAATGGGTGGTCAAACACTGGAAAAGTAGAACACTGGAACAGGTTACCCAGATTGTAGAGTCTCCCACCTGTAGAGATATTCCAAACCCAACTGGACACAGTCCTGGATATCTGCTGTAGCTGCCCCTGCTTGAGAAGGGGGAGTGGACTAGATGATCTCAGGATGTGATTTGTTATTCTGTGAAATGTAGTGCCACAGCAGTGCATGTCAGGAGCCAAAGACGATGTGTAGTTCACTGTAAAGAAAATGTCCAGAAGTCGTGCTGCACAAAATATTATGTAATAATTGAGTGCTGAGGATGACTTTAGTAAAATTAATCATGGTTAGTATAAGATAATGCTGTCTTGGTGCTTTGACAATCCACTGAGATTCACAACCTGCAACACCATTACCTCACTTTACTGTACAGGATGTATATTTTTAAATGGGTAAGCTAGTAATTTTATCACTGAACAATTAGATATCCCCCAGAATCATATTTCTGCTTCTAATGCATGCAAAGTACTGCTTAAAACTGTATCCATTAAAAAATGTTAATGGATACATATTTTTATAACAACTTGATTCTTCTTATTGGACAAGTTCTCTTTGTCTTCACTGCTTTCAGGCATGCAGAGGCTCTGAATTTGACGAAGGTATACAAACTGACTCTGGACCTGCAAATGACACTCTGGAAACAGATGCCAATCCAAGATACAAAATCCCAGTAGAAGCAGATTTTCTATTTGCGTATTCCACAGTGCCAGGTAAAGAAAAGGGCGTCAGCTTGAGGATGGAAGCCTAAAAACTTATCACCCATATTATCAGATTGTAGACTGACCCTCCACTGGTGATACAATGTATACCAATGGACAAAACACTAAGGCCCAGCATATGTTGGGCCAGAGTGTAGTATCCACCCCTTTTACACTGGCTGTAGTGGAAGTGGGAGAAAGCCCAGATATGACTGGTGAGAAGGCAGACATTACAGGTGGCAAAGGCAATACTGTCTTCTGGGAATCCTGCACTTCCGTGTCCCAGTTTAGTGAGGGTGTGGCATATGTGATGAAGGCAGGAACAGGAACACTTACGACATGTAACTTATTCTTAGAGAGGAAGAGCATGAAATCTTACTTCTTGCAGTTTCCCAAATGCAAAAATGTAGAATGGTACTTTAGTACTATCAGGTTTGAAGAGTTACTACACATTATTTTCCATTTTAATTAAATAGAATATGTGACACAAGTGATAAGAACTAAACTTACTGTATGTGCATTGGTACTTTTTGCCCAGAATCTCTCTCACAAATTAGTATATATCTCTGCCGTTCCATTCTTCAGCACAAGATAATAAGAAAAAAGAGGAAGAATAACCCCATGTACTTTATCTGTGTTTCCTATAAGGTTATTACTCCTGGAGGAATCCTGGAAGAGGCTCCTGGTTTGTGCAGTCTCTGTGCTCTGTGCTAAATGAGCATGGTAAACAACTTGAGATCATGCAGATCCTCACACGGGTCAACTATGTGGTTGCCACAAATTTTGAATCACAGTCTGATGATCCACGCTTCAGTGAGAAGAAGCAGATTCCCTGCGTGGTCTCTATGCTCACTAAGGAACTTTACTTCTGAAAGTTTATTTCAATGCAGCCAGTGACGAAAGATCAGGATATAGTTTTGGGTGGAGATTTGATTATAAACCAGAGTAACACATTCTTAATAACAGAAATGTAATTACAGTAGATTTTTATATTGTATAAACTGGGGTATGTGATGAACGGACAACATGCAAGATTTTAAAGAAGAAATAAATGCTGTGGGCCAACCTGACAGCTAATACTAATTACTGTATCTTGATTTCCCTTAGTGTGGCTGTCATGATTAATGGGTACTGAAGATGTTCTGAAACCTATCTGCTACCTGACCCATAAGGGTTTATTCCAGAAAAAAGATTATATATTAAGACCAAAAAACTTAAATCTTGAGACTGTTCTTTCACCGCTAGCTCATGGAACCGTAACTTCCTTGGAAATTTCCAAAGACCATCATATTATGGGTATGTCCAGTGATGAAACAGTTTGTAGCTATTTGTAGCTGTTTGTAGCTGGAATGGGCTGCCCAGGGAGGTGGTGGAATCCCCATCCCTGGAGGTGTTTAAGAGTAGGGTCGACTTAGCACTGAGGGATATGGTGTATTTGGGAACTGTCAGTGCTAGGTTAGTGGTTGGACTGGATGATCTTCAAGGTCCTTTCCAACCTAGTTGATTCTGTGATTCTATTTAAAAGGGTGTTTATTAGTCTAATATATTCATTTCCTTTTTATGAGCATTATTAATGAAGACTAATGGTTGCTCTGTGCTTAGTCTGGAATTCAATTAACTTAGTTATCACCCTAGCATGGGATGGATAAATAAAAAGTCCGCATTTGTAGATGATTTACCTGAATAGTATGGAAATGTAACAAATAGAAAAATCAAAATGAAACTCTTTGTTAAAGATTGGCAAACTGTAATTGGATGATGCCTTACTAAAGCACTATTGTAAAGATTTTTGCCTTGCAAATGATAATTAACTGATAGAACAGCCTGTAACAGTGGTATTGCAGTTCTTCTGCTTGCAGAAATAAAACTCTCTGCTTGCTGATTCAGAAGTTTTGAACCAGCAGAAAGTTAATGCCAAGGCTTTGTTATAAATCATTAAAATTTAATGTTGAAAAGATAGAATTGTATGTTCCGGTAACAAATGTATGTTTAGATATAACTTCTATTTGTGAGGAGTTTTGCCAGGACTGGAAATACTTACTTGAATCAGAAACCAAAAGTGCCTTTTTAATTACTGTGCGGTCTTGATTTTGTATTTTGGAATTATGTCGGTGATGTTTATATTCCTATTTTTTATATGCTCTTTAAAGTTGATAGCTAGCTCAAAAAAGTAAGTTTAGTAATTTGGTTAAACTGATAAATGATTAGTGTTCCACCCTTTTCCCAGTTAATGAACTCTGTATTCTTTTGAAATCTTCCAAGAAACTAAGTGCATATTATTAAAGCCAAGTTACCAAATTATTAAGTTTATTTTCTTACAAATACTGTGGCATCGTGAGGAATATATTTTATTATATTTTCATAAGTCAAATTTACAGTTGTTTGAACTAAATGATTGTTTTATGGAAGTCTTGAGTATGAAATCAATAAAGACCCTTTTTTTTAATTTCCTATGAATGTCTGCATGTTTGTCACTCAATCTGGTGAAGTGAAAACCAAACAAAATACATCCCAAAACCTTTCTCAGCCAGGAATGCAGATCTTCAGCATCTTTTCAAGATGAGGTTTACAGTGTCAGTTGAATAGTGGTTTAGAATAGTAAGCTGGCGTTGGGTAACGTGGGTTAGGCAGGCCACATCCTTTCTTAGAGTAAACCAAATTCACTGAAAATAATTTAATTTAAATACTCTGATCGACCAGCACTTAATCTTGCCCTGTGTATAAAATGTCTTTATACAGTAAACTGTACACTGGTCTAGCAGTTCAGATAAAAATGTTCTTCCTATTACTTCTCCCAAATAGCTCCATCTTAAACTATTTTCTGGCATTGGAGATATTCCTGTTTTACCATGAGAAATGCGTCCAGACAACATTTCAGTATCCGTTCCTTCTCTGGAAGCTCTTTCATGTCTTTATGGTGCATTACTGTTTATTTGCTTAAAGTTTAGCCTGTTTTTAAATTTGTTAACAATATTCCCGTTTCCAAAACTATCCTTTTATTCATATCTGAAGCCAGAGAGCCTTGGGAACAATAAAGCAGCAAGTAGGGACTCTGAAACACGTCATTTAAGTTCTTAAAATAATGCCAAGGAATGTAACAGAATAACAGGTAAGGAGCACATTTCCTCTTCTGTTGTGCTTTTTTCTTAAAGGTTTTTTGTGAACTGTATTTTATTTGAAAAAAGCTATCGCAAATTTATCTTAACTTAGAAGTACTGTGAAAATATGAAAATTACCAGAAATAGTCCCTGGTCCAGCCTACAAGGAACTGCTGAGAAAGAATCAGAGGAGTTACTATTAGGGAGTTTCCTCTATGAGTAGGAAAAGCTGTTCTCCCTGCTGGGCATAATGTCTAAAAGTTTTTTTTAAAAAAAAAAGGTGGACAGAGTGGGTCTTTATCAGATTTTGTTGTACATTTACCATGACGGACACTAAATAAGGACAGCTTGGGAATTTCCAACTAGTAGGTGAAGTGATAGCAGTCTGTCTAAGAAAAAAGGCAAAGTAGTAATGTTATCTGAAGCTCTTCAGTGTTCTAATATGGCAAGCCAACAAGGCACTCTCAACATTTGCAAGAGGTCTCCTGGTAGACCAAAGGTTTCCTGGAACAGGATGATAGTATGGCACAAAGGAGCACAGCAATTCTGCCTACTGACTTACAATGAAAGGAAGAATTTGAGGCTGAATCTTAAACAACCTTTGGGCTAGTTCTAGGAAATGAAACGCACAAAGATCAGCATAAACTACCTAAAGAACATTGCCAGAGAGGAAAGCAACTTGGAAAGATAAAGTAGCAGTGAAAGAAAAGGAGGAAAACATTCCTTTATCTTAGGACCAGTGTCTCTGCTAGATGGAGCGTTACTTTAGACAGTGTCCAAAAAACATTAAGAGTATTTAAGAAAATTTCCCACCGGCAGACATCATGTCTGACTGGTGGTGTTTACACACTGAGCGCTGTGCCAGCCCAGGAGTCTGAGGGAACCCATTTGGAATGAGGAAGCCTGACCCTTTCACTTGAGTAAGAACAGCTGAACAGCGACTTGTAAGCTGTAGGGCATTTTAGCTTATTTCCTGATCCGATTTATAATTATTTTCTGTCTAACAGCAATTCCCTTGCCATCTGCAGGACTAGCCAAATGGTTTAGTGTGTAATATCATTAATGATATGCTGAATGTTCCTGGAGAGAAAAATCACATATAACCAAGACAGATCTGACCCTACAATGAAAGCACAGTTATCACATAGGTAGCATAAAAAAATCCTGCTTCACCATTGTATGTTTTAGTAAATGCTGTTGTTTAAATCCGAACTTGGTTACATTTTGTGGTACTGTATGATCTTTCAGGGTTCTTAATGTTGCTTTATCTTCCGGTCATGGGTGGATGTTATATTTTAGACACAGCTCAGGGGAAATGAAGGGACTGTTTAGAAAGCTGAACCAACAAAAGCCAGGCTTTTTTCTGCATGGGAGACATTTATGGCTGCCTCAAATGTGCACAATTTTTCATTGCTTGTAAGTGAATATTAATCTTCTGGATTTCCCCTTTCAGAACAGTCTTTAATTCACTTCCCATGGCAGAAACAGGAATTTCCTTGTGGGTCATATTTCAGGATGTTTGTATTTATACACGGACTATAAGAAGGCAGTCACAATGCAGGGCAAGGACACATCGTGTTTTGCTGCTGGAGGCAATAGAGGGAATCCAGAAATACTTAAAAGTATATTTCTCTAAAACCTTCTACACCATAAAGACATTTTGCATGTAAGTAGTAACAGTTTGTTTTCCTTATCTTGGTACTGTATTTTTGAAGTTTTATAATAGTCTTTTGACAGAAATGCCTCATTGCATTTCAAAAGGTTGAAAGCAATCAAATGTCTTCATGCCAGGCATACAAAACTCTGAGGGGGTATAAACGTGGAATTGGCATTGTCTATTCTGACTTAAACATAACCTGTTCAAAATGTTGCTTTCCATTAAAGAGAGAAGATGATTAAATGTAACAATTAAAAACTTTTTTCCAAAATGCAGTGAGATAGCACAACTGTAATCTCATAGGTTTTTGTCTTTCCACCTGCAAATCTTGACTTTTACGGAAACCTAGGAAGAGGCTTTTATCCTGTCATAGGCTCTTGGAATATTATTTTGCAAGAATGGCATCGTTTGCTAGTTGCAGTGACTCTGTCAGTCACATTGAAAAGAGTATTACATTGCCATTCACTGCAACCCCAGGTGTGTGCCCCTACTATTGACACGAACAATTTGACTTTGTTAATGTAAAAATGTGCAGACATTTTTAGTTTCAAAAATTGCTTTTTTGTCCTTTTTTTTTTTGGTAGACAATAGATGAAACCCTAGCAGTAAATTTTATAACAGTCTGTCACAGCATTTGTACAACAAATCTTTCTTCCAGAAAGGCAAAATTGCAGAGATTTCCCTAAGAAAAACCCACAACCAAATACATAAAAATACAGGCAGGAATGCTCTGCATTTCCAGTGGACTTAAGTTTGCAGTGGATCGTTCTCATTTACAGCATGGTATTGCCTGGAACAGGAGGTATGGAAATGTCGTGTCAGAAGTAAAATTACGTGTGTAACCCATCTTGTGTAGGTGAGTGAGGCCAGAAAATAACCGACCATTTCTGACCACCATTTCTGACCGTGTTTACTTCTGGCACCAAGGAGTAAATCTCCGAAGAAGCAGAAGCAAAGGAAACCCCTTAGATCTCTCAGTCCAGCCAGGGAGCTCAGCAAAGAACTAGAGCACAGAATTTGCAGTCCTTCAGATTTTCCCAGAAGAGGCTCTGCATCTTCAGATTGCACACATTGAAGATTGTGTAACCTTGCTGTAGCTAACAGACAAGCCAAGTTACTAAAAGGAAAGGATTTGATTTTTCAAGGAATGAGAGCTTTGGCGTAAGGCAAAGGGAAACTTGTGAAAAGTTTCCTAAATGATGTTACAGACATGGTATTACAAATCGGAAATGTAAGTATGTGAGAGAAACTAGATCTGATTTTAAATAAACAAGTAAGGAATGGTGAGATAATAAAAAACTGTCCAATGTGCAAAATGTAGTGCCCTGCATGCAATAAATTGGGAGGACTGTAGAGGTCACATAAAAATTGCAAAGAAATATCAGTGCTTTGGAGATCTGGCTCAGTTACCCTGACACCCAAATGGTGTTCTTATTCAAAGGAAAGCACTGAAAGGCAAATTAGCTCAAAAAAACCCCAGTGGAAGCCCATTAACCAAACCCACCTTTTATCTTCTAAATGCTCCATCTCTGTGTTCCTGCACTTATCAAATCCCACAGATCGCTGCCTGCATGTTTTGTTAAAGGGTTATTTAACAAAACTTCAGAGAAGCCCGTGGAAATGCATTGGGGCATTCTGCCTCCCTGCCAGCATCTATTCCAGTGGCTGCCACAGCCTGGCTATGCCAGCGAACAGGTTATTTAACTTCTCAGTTTTACAGTGAGATTCCCATTTCCCTGGCAACATTGGAGGAGACATTGCAAAAATAAGTTGACATAAATCAAAACAGATACTTCCTGTTTACCCCTCTGAAAAGTCATAGTACTAATCCACCTCTTAAAAAGCTGTGAAGTTTATTTCATCACTGGTTATAAATTGTTCTGAGGGCATTGTATTAAGGATGCTACAGACTTGCAAATGATTGTAATTACCATAGCATTATGACTAGATTTTCTAAATACATTTTAAACTCTTTAGGCCAAGCTATGACTATTTTATACAGGGCTAAGGCAGTGTCAGAAACATATATCGGATGCAATATTCCTAGGTTTCAGTTAGTGTCTCTAGTGCAAAGGAAGGGGCAAGATGAAATTCTGTTGGCATGTCTCACCACTTCCTAGGCAGATCATCTATTTGGCCTATATAAATTTATAATTTTAATTATTTGCAATTTTACAATTACAGTAGAATAAATATATTATGATAGCATATGTCTAATTTACTTTGCAATATAAAATATTATGATGTATAATAGTTGCTTAAATGAGTAATAATTATTATAATTGTTTATATAGTTCATTATAGATGTTTATGCTTATTTTATATAGTTTAATTATCACTACGAAAATAAACAATTGTGAGATATTTGTTATTTTCTCAGGCAACTGTGTGTACAGTGAAATGCTGCTCAGCAGCAAGCAAAGCGAAAGGGATTAGCTTCAAGGCTTTTGATCTCTTTACTATCTGTGTAGAAGAAACAATCAGGATGGCTTCTTCAAGCAAAAGAAATTCTGAAGGTACAGAATCTCATTTCCTAAGATTTGTCAGTAGTAAGGTTGAATCAGGTTTCAACCCATTCTTATAAATATATGATAACGTTCTCTTTGCCCTCCACCTGCCAGTGATTTTGTGGTAAACAATATGTGAAAAGCAGGGGAAAACAGCATACTGAAAAATTGGGAGCTCTCATCTGGACTTACATTGTGTGTTACTTCTGCCTCTCCGCTTCCTTCCTTAAAGAGGCTGTCCTAAATGCAGAATTTTTCTTGACCCTGACACAGAGGTTGAACTGACATTCGTGAAAAACGTTAAAATCCTTAAAAATTAACTGAGAACTGGAAGATACAGTCAGTATCTCCAAGGCACTGATGAGGAAGCCTTACCTCTGCTGAAGTCAGTAGTAAATGGTATTTCAGAACCAAGCAATTCTTGTATTACCACAAAGTTTTGTCATGTTATGTTTTCCAGAATTTAGGTATATTCCCTACTGTCCCTTACAGGAAGATCCAAAACGAGGTTGACTTTGCTCTTTTCAGTCTGGATTCTTAAAAAATCTTATTTCCCATACACAGTTTATAGCTTAAAAAATTGAATGAGATTGCCACTCCTTTCATTGGTTGTTAAAGTACATTAATAAAACTGAGATTTTGATTATAAACCCACTAGTGATTAGAAATGTGAATCTTAAACTACAGCTGGCCACAGAGTAGGCAGGATTGTGAACAAATACAGTCAGGCATTTTTCCCCCCAAGGTTTTCACTCATATTTTACATGTCAGACTTTTTTCTGTTGTCACATCATGACTCACGGTATAAGATGATCTATCTTTAGCTGTGTTTGCAACCTATCCAAATTGAATGATATCTACAAATTTCATTTGGGGGCTGGTTACTGTCTTTCAGATAACTAATTGTGAAGTTAAATAAGACCAGACTCCAGAAGTTAAGTAAGACCAGTTAAATAAAGAGAGAGGCTCTTGATATTTTATGAGCCCCCTACACTGTCACTATCATGTGTTTACCGTTTGAGCCACTTGTCAGCAGTAACAATGACATCAGGGAAGCATGGCCTGGCACTATATTTTTTAGCCTTGATTTGTGTTTGTCTTCTCTAATTGTAATGTACTTTATGGCCATTTAAGCATAGAAACCCAGTGCTCAGCAACAATTTCAAGTTCAAGCAGGTCTTTTGTAAGAGATTAATTGGCAACAAATTAAGTAATGATGCCGTTCATTTCTCTTTGATTAGTGAGAACTCAAAATACATTTTGCCCTGAAGATGGAGTCTGCAAGCAAGGATTCCTCATCAAATCACCACCTCTTCAACTTTTTGGCTCACAGGTATGCTACCACAAATTAGACATATTTCAGCAATCCCTCAACAAGCATCTATTATTTCTGCTATCCTGAAATTTAATGAGAGACAAATTACTTTCTCTTTGGCAGAATTCATGGAAAAGACGTTTTTTCATCCTGTCCAAATCCAGCAAGGGCAATTACATCCTGAAGTATCTAAAAGGCCAGAACATCAAAGGCTCCATAGCTGTTGATCAGTATGTAACTCAAATGCTTCGCCTTTTTATTTTAAGTCATGTATCAACATTCTTAAATGGCCATTGATTGTACAGACACTTGTTCCTGATTGAGGTGCTTGATCCAAATGCCACTAAAGTCCAGAAAAGAGTCCCTTGGACTTTTGTAGGCTTTGGGTGCAACTTACAGTGTATGATATACGCAGAAGTAAAAATCCTAAATTGCTTTAATGAAATTTGATGCATTTATGTAAGTAATTGTGGTGATGTGGTATCTGCAAACCAGATATCTTGGCCCTATGATCCCAAAGGCTGTATTCCTGTAGTAGAAGATATTTTATCTCCTGTGAGGACAGTGCTATGCATTCTCTCACATACAAGTAAGGACAGGCTATGCCACTCTTAACTGTGGCACACAACCTTTCCCACCTTACAGCTTTACAAAGTACTTTGCAAGTTGTGCAGAAGTCTCCTGGCTGTCACGTAGCCCCTTGGGCTCATGCTGACTGCCTCACTGCCTCTTACTCCGCAAAAAAATTGCTCTACTTGGCTCATTTGGGTTGGTCATTTCATTCCTCTCAGCACAGTGCCCACTGCAGCAAAGCTGAGTGTCATTTGCTAGCACCCTTTACCATGTCACATGTGGTATGAGATAGATACATAGAAGAAAAACAGTAAATGTAAAGGGAAATGTAAAGATTTTACCAGCCAGGCCTGGAGCTTAATGCTCCAGGCTCCTGGAACTGTTAGGCATGGAGGTCACTGGATTTGCATTGCTGTTGTGCATCTTCCATTAAAAGAATTTACATTGGGAAGCTTTCAGCAAAGTTCCAACTTGCTCAGTGACATGTGGTTACATTACTACCGTGATTACTCTTGTTATTATTTTTACTAATTTAACTTCTTGGAAGTTAATGGAAGTAGTGCTTCCATTTACGTATCCGTTAATTCTTCTCTGTTCCTCTTCCCCTCCATTAAAACACTGCTAATATACAATTAGTTTCAAATAAAACATATTATTCTGTAGTGGTTCAAAAACATCTGCCAGGAATTTTTCTTTCGATCATTTCTTTTCAAGATTCTGTGTTAGACCAGCAGCTCCTTTTTTTCAGAAATGAGGATCCAAAATCTGGACACAAGTCTTTGCAAAAGTTGATTTTATTTTTTTGCTTGGAAGTTTTGTTCATTGAAAGATCATCGGGTTTGAATGTGTGCACTTATTTTCTTGATAATATTTTCTGAGGAAAAATGTTTACCTTTTCCCATGCAGATCTCATCATATTATGCTGTGCTTAGAGTAAAATATGCACATACACACACAGATGTATGTATGTGTGTGTATATGTTTGTAGATATTTATGTATAATTATATAGGATGTTTGATATGGTTATCTTAACAGAATCATAAATGTCGAAGTTGGCATAAGCAACTCTGATATTATGGAAATGGTGAGGAAGATGTTTAAATGCCTTCCTGAACAGGTGATGTCCATCAGTACTGGAAACAGATGTTACTACCTCATTGGGAGCAGCAGGTAAGCATAGAAAGATGTGTAAATGCAACATGACTTTACAGTTAAGCTGGTGTAACACTAAGCCACTGCCCCAAGGCAAGATCCTGCTCCTTCAGAGCCGCTCCCATCCCTTTCTGTGTCTCAGCAGCTGATGGCGCAGCTCTGGGATGAAACGATTTATCTGGTTGATCCAATGGAAAACTGCAGTTTTCTATGCTGTTTTTTCCTCCATGGCTTAATTTTTGCTGGTTCAGACAGGTGAGCTAACCTTCCTTGCAGCCACACTGTTACAACATCTGACATGTGAAAGTAGCGGGAGCATGTGGCTGGGAGTGGGGATGGCAGCAGCAGTACCTCAATGAGGCAGTGCCACCTCAGACTGCACCGGTTAAGGGTCAGGGAAGAGCAGAGAACTTTGCCTTCTCACCCAGCAGCTCCTGGGAGTTAGGAAAGCTTCTGCTTCTTATGGATAAATCACAGGAAATAATCTTGCCCTGGAAAGTAGGTTGTTAATCAAGGGAAGCAGATTGAAGGGGAAAATTCTGAGGGAAAACAGATCCCAAAAGGAATGACTGGGGCCTTTACTGCAGCAGAGTGGTGTGCTCCCTGGTTTCGCAGGCTGCAATCCAGTCCTCAGCAAGGGCAGAAACTGCTGCTGTCGAGGTGATCAGCCAAAGCTCGGTTAAGTGAGGGAGGACATTTGGCACAGTGCTCCTCTGCTGCTGCTTCTCAGCTTCTCCTCTTCAGTTTCTCAGCCACAAGCATGTGAAGGGTTTTTCTGCCTTTATGCAGACAAGCAGCTGATGTGTGAAATGCTGATAAGCGCAGAAGAAAAACACAAAAACACATACCTGTGTGTTACTTGAGCATGCCACCCCACGCCCTCCCCCAAGGCACTGCTCTCACAGCCCACACTTGGTGGCAAGGGTTCCAGATTTATCCAACTAAATCCACCACAAGCATGAAACAGGGCTTCAGGGGGTCCTTCAATGACATGGTTCTCATCCTGCTCGCCCTAAAAGATTCTCAAGCCTTGTTAGCTGTCTTTATGGCAGGACTTGGCAGAACAAGCATTACACACAGAAAATGAAGCAGAAAGTGCTGTCCCACCTCTCCATCACTCTCCTCCTCCGTGTCTCTTGCACATGCACACACAGCTCCCTTTTAGCTCTCAGTCCTGGGCTGCACCTCTCTTTACCATCTGGCTATGGCCACCCAAACACTCTCTCTTGAAAGGAAGGTGCAGATTTTCCCCATTGATTTCAGGAAGTGTTATTTTTGGCCCCATAGGAAGAAGTGGGTAGGCAAATGGGTTTTCCTTGTGTTTTACCTGTGAGTGGGTTTTCATTTCTGTTGTTCCAACCTGCAGGCAGGAAACAGAGGACTGGGTTGATGTGTTATCTTCAGTCTACAGGGAGGCCAGAAGAGGTGGATTCTACCCCGAGGTGACACATTACTACACTTGATTTTAGAAAGAAAGAAGTTTCACTAGAAACCTGTGCAAAGGAATTTTCCTGATTTTGGCTTTGCAAGTTGACTCTTGCCTTGGTTAATCAGAAATTAATTTCCCATGTAAATCCTGTAACCTGGCTTTATGCATTAAGCAGTCATTGCACGGTCTGTCTGCACAGGGATTGATTTTACATTGAAGGACTCTCTTTGAAGAGTAAGCCACATGCAAATTAGGACATGATTGACATTATGCTTCAATGAGTTGCCCCTTTGATGCATCAGAATGAAAATGTGTGCAATTCTTACCATGTGCTTTTTGGTTATATTTACATGCTGATTTACAAACCAGTCCAATCTATTCTGTCAGTGTTATGAACCAGCTAGAAGCTCTGGTAGTTCAAGCCCAGGCCCAAGTTTCTGCACCTTGTCAGCCAGCCAGGCGTACCAGTTCAGACTCACCACTAAGCTACTTACATCCCTGCAGCTTCTAGTCAGCTCAAAGTGCCAGCAGGGCAAATTTATGTCTGCCTGAAAAATGCCATGTAGACAATGTCTCTGAGCCATTAAGAAGTAAAATTTGGACTAGTCAGATGTGTTGGTACAATGTAGCCCATGCCCATCAGGTACCTGTCTTCTTACACTGCTGTTATCTTGTTTCTAGAACCAAGATCTTCCAAATCCAGAAGTCAGAAGCCGGCCCTCCTCTTTGCCACTATTCTTGAATTCTGTAGGTACAACCAGTTTCTCGGAAA
Source organism: Athene cunicularia (assembly GCF_003259725.1). Taxonomy (NCBI): domain Eukaryota; kingdom Metazoa; phylum Chordata; class Aves; order Strigiformes; family Strigidae; genus Athene; species Athene cunicularia. The sequence continues at coordinate 17,203,443 of NW_020799105.1, forward strand.
GGCAAAGCTACCACGAGGTAATCAGTTTAGCCATCCTTAATAGTGAGTTTGCTCCTAGGGGTGACTGTGAAATTTGATTTGTACAGTTGCTTTGTTCCATCAAAAGTTCTACAGAGCTTGTGCGATGGGTGCCCAGGTGGTCTGTTGTGCTCTCTGGTGGGGTTCCTCAGTAGGACCTGGATGATAAGATCAGAGAGTTCCCACAAATGAAAGACTTTTGAGGACAGTCTGCATGTAAGTAAAGGCAGGTGTTGATGGCAATCAGAAACGATATTCACTGGCCGTCTCAACTGATTGGCAAAGATTAGTGGGCATGAAGTAAGCCCCTGATTTGCTTTGGCATGCCTTTGCAAAGCCATGTGATGATTGTTTTGGCAGCTGCTAGCCACATTCTTCCTGGTTCATGACTGTGCTTTTCATTGTCTCTCTCCATGATGTAAAGTTAAGAGGGGAGTTCAGGTCCGGTTCCTCTGTGCCTTCCAGATCTTCCCCTCAATATTTAAATAGAAAGGAAGGAAAGCATTGCTGCTGTCCCAGAGCAACTGCAGTCCCTGTCCTCTGGCAACAGGCTGAATAGCAGCCAAGGAATTGTAGGTTTTTCTCTAGTCACAAAAGTGTATGCAAACAGCCCATCTAGAGGAAGCTAAATGCAGGTGAAGCACCTCCAGTGTATCTTTTAAGAGGAGTCAACTTTTTTCTTTTGTATATAGGAGAATGGTTCTTCAGAAGACAAGAACAGGCCTAATTCAGATCCTGGCGTTCATCAGGCTCAGTGTGACTCACCAAGAGGAGTTTGTCCAAGGCTGGTGAGCAGAACAAATCAAACAGCTCTTGACTTGTTCAGTCTGCAGAGGTGACCTGAGTATCTGTAACTACAGATTATCCACCTACTTTCCCAGCACACTGCGTTGGTTTTCGCTATGAAAGTTTCCTAAAGATTTAGTCTCTTGTCTTGTTTAGCACTGAAAATAACTGAAGAACTTGCTTGAAATATCCTCTGTTTACTTTGCTTCTTGAAGGCATATCCTCAGAGTTTCTGTGCAGCAACTGCCACTTGTGGCAGCTCTCAAACTGGATCAAGAAAACTCTGAAGTTGAAATGGTTGAGGATTTGCTCCTCCCATCACATTTTTCAGCTGTGCCAGTTTTCCTAAAAGGTTTCTTTCTGTAGCCTCTGCCAGTAGCAATTGAATCAATGTTAACTGAACTACAGAACAAGGGCTTGTTAAATTGAGGCACACCACTGGACTGACCTTCTGTCAGCATAAATATGACTTCAAGGAATTTAGCTTCCATGTCTGTCAGGAATGATTTAAAAGATACAATGATGAATGTCATCATGTGTTATTGGCTAAATGTTCTGACCTGTGTTCCCCGAACAAATACCTGCAGGAGTTTTGGATGTTTTTTACCCATCCTCTGCCCTGGATTACTGCCTTTGCAACAGAATCAACAGAACAGAAGGCACAATCAAAGCTCCACCATACCAGTGTGCAGTTTGGCAGATGAGTTTAAACCCATCTTTATTAGCAGTTTATGCATTGGACTATGATCTGGAGTGACTGAGATACAGGGAAAAGAATCTGTTCTGCTATCATAGCTAACAGGGTGGCAAATCACATGCTGCAGTCACCATCCATGTATATAGGCTGGCAGCAAGTATGAGACAATACATCTAAATTTAGTGAAAAGAAGTGAAAATAGTTCAAACTACATTGCCATGCCATGGGCAGTTAGCACAGCTCAGCTGATGCACCATACTTTATGAAGCTGTAATAATTCAATTGAGAGTCTGAGCTGTGAAATGCAATGGAGTTAACCCTTAGTCTGTTTTTAACTAATGCTGCTCTGGATGCATACCAAAGCTCTCTTTCTGTCTCTTTCTTACGCATGCCATTTCTGTCTCATTGATTAATTCTTCTCATAGTTATGATGCCTCATAGAGCATGTGTTATATGCAGCTGTTCAGACTAGGTCAGACTGACCATAGGGGTTACAAGATATGGAAGCTGGATTTTACCTTTTTAATTTGAAGCAGAGGGAATAGCAGGAAGCTCATATTTCTCTTTCAGCATGTATGAAAATAAATAGCCTTGCCATACAACTAACAAGAAACAAAAATGTTTGTTCATTCCATTAAAATATTTCACTTGCCTCATAAATTTAACATCTGCTAACATCTCCAGATCTATTCTCTGCTCAGTGATGTCTAGGCAGCTGACTTCCAGATTAATCCCTTGTATTTGCTTCTTTTTAGAAGTATGACTCCACATTTCTAGTATCTGATTCATTTTGCTTTTTATCAGTGGTTCCCTCACCCAGGCCCAGATCTTGAAAACTCTTTGGTCAGTAGCCATTCCTTATGCACTCAGGCCTCTCAATGTCAGCTGAGTCCGGTCACACAGACAGGGACCCTGGAGAGATCTGGGGACCTGGCTCCCTTTCAACCCACGTTTTGGAGCTACCAAACCACATCTGACTTAGCAGTTCAGTATCAGCCAGTTTAATACACAGTTCTCAATACCTGAAGTACATAAAAATAAGAGGCCCCATCTTACATCACTCTGTACTGCACATTACTGTATTTCAGGCACCTAGGCGTCCTTGTCAGGATCTATCGGACACACCTGAGTTTTTGAAAAAGTTCCTCTGTCCAAGGGCAACACATAACCTTCTACAAGGAGCCTATAACTATAATATTACTCAGTTGTTCTCCAGGTATCATTTCCATCTTATGCTACAGCCAGTTTTCTCGGTAATCTTTCTCTCTAATGTAAATCCACATCATGGTTCAACAGAGGTTTGAAGAATTTGTTTAGCTGCAGAGCTGAGAACTGTAAGCTGCAGTTAACTGCACTTCTCTGGTGGTAAAGTACCTTGAGGAACAGAGATGTTGGCAAACTGCTTTAGGGAAACACCGTGCTGCTGCAGTTTAACCCTCTCCTTCCCATTCTCCCTATAATCTGTGATAGTGCCAGGGAGAAACACTATGCATTTGGCAAAAGGTAGCCACTGTCAGTGATTGAAGGCTGAGTTTGGGAAGCTGATGAGTGCTGTCTGCTCTCTGAGGTTTCCTAGGAGTTGGAGGATCTCAAGACTTCATAAAACCACATTATCTTTCCCCTTCTCCCTAAGTTACTTGTTTGATTGATCCAAAGCCCCTGAAAAGTCACTAGGAAACTCATTCATCACTTTAAATCATGACCACAGAGCCAGGCTTGTTCCTGCTGTAGGTTTGTTATGCACTTTTTGAAGGACTGTTTGCAGCTTTGTTCTGACTCTTACTGTGTGAGTTGCTTTTTATGGCATTTATACCAACAAGGAACAAAAATACATTCATCATCTTTAATTTCTATTCAATGACAGTTTCTTCTCTTTACGTGTAAGAGAGTAATTAGTTTAATTTATTTTACCTTGAAAACAGTAATATATTCTGTGGCATATTTAGCAATTATTAAAATGATCACCATGGAAACCAAAGATGTAAGTGGAGAGATAAAAACTGGTTGCATCACAAACACGGCATGGAGAATTGCATTGGAAGGCAGCTAAACACTAATTACCATACACTTCGCTATAGTGAAGTCAAAAAGGAGACATAAAAATAAATAATTTATCTTTGTGATAGTAAGATGAACTTGGTGGAGGGATTAATTTCTGCTTGACTTACCAAATTGCCACAAACTTAGTATTTGAGGTATTTAGGAAGGCAGAATATTACTCGGGATACAAAGAATTCAATGACAGGTCTCCAGCCCTCCAGGATATGTTCTAGTTCATAGAGAAGTATGAGATAATAGACTGCTCACTAGTCAGGGAAGTCCCAAATTCATTCTTTACTTGATAGCGGTTAAAAGGTGCTTAAAAAGGACAAATATATCCCAATCCACCTCTAGATTTCATACAGATTTTTTTCCTAGTGGAAAGACTTTAGAACTGAACACAAATAAAAAAACTTTTTCACACAAGTAACCCTAAATGCATGCAGATTCATACATGGAGTGTTTAATCCACTTGATTTTTAAACAAAATAACAGGTTGTGGACATGCAATCAATTGCAACTGCCTGGTTACCACAAATTCATCTCTGAGTAGTAATACCAGAAATACTAATACCAGCAGCCAGTTTTGTCCTGTGCAGTGGATCTCAAAAATACAAGAAGAAGCACAAATATAGAAACCTTGTCTCTAAAACAGACTGGCTCTGAGCATATCTCGCTTCAAGGAGAAACATGTCTTCCCATGTTTTCTGTTTATACTTGCTGATTCTGTTACTTCTCCATGTGAATGATTAATACATGTTAAACAATCTGTGTAACTGATCCTGTTAAATACAAACCCATTATTTTAACAGGATAAGGATCTTGGAAAAAGTGAGGAAAAGCTGCTGTCATCAGACACAGATGAAGACATCAAAAAGGACGAAGAAGATTATTACCAAACTCCCACCAATATTTTAGCAAAGGTAGTTTATCAGTTGTGAGTTCTGCTGCTTTCTTAACAGCTCCAGGGAGACAGGAGACATTTAATGAGCCATAGAGGAACTGGTATGAGGAACCACTAGTACCTTGCAAAAGAAATACGTAGATAAAGCAGTAGGTAATAGAGCTTTCATTCGTACAAGAAAAAATACACTAGACTCATTCAAAGGATCTTTCTGGTAGAAAGTGGCATTTTGACAAAAACATTGCTGATTTTGTTGAAATTCCCCAAATTGACTGTTTCATTGTAAATGGCTTTTGCCTGTTGTATAACAGGGTTTGGGGGTTTTTTTGAAAGTGAAAACTTAATTTAGAAAATGTAACAGTACATTATTTTTATCAATTTTAAAATGTAATTATGCTGAAGCTTCAGTAAGCTGCATAAAACAAAGCAGTACTTTAGAAACGCTGTGTAACATTTTGGTATCTACATTTCATTGTGAAACAAGGAAGCAGAAGGAATCCTATCGGTAATTTTAAACAAATTTTGTCACCTAATTTGGGAGGCTAATTTCTCTAGGCTTCCCATGTAATTAGTGGTCAGGAGAAGCTAAGTGGTCAGTCTTCTGCAGAAATCACAGCCTTTCTCCCAAGACTGAACAGCAAACTGAAAGACACTAACAATATGATTTTGTCATATAATCTAAGCACTTCAAGTTAAGCATACTCACATTACAAGACTGTTTTTCCAACCTGCTTAAATTAAAATGTAATGAAATTTTTGTGGTAGTACTTTAGAATATAACTGGTTAGGTCCCAACCTGAAAGTGTCAATAATACCAGATAACATTTAACTTTTAAGTTTCACCTTTCTAGCTCACAGTTTCTGGGAACTGACTTACTTGGGGAAAGCCAAGCTATATCAGCCAATGGGTTTAAGCAGCATGCGCACTGAATGAAATGAGGAAATTAATTTCTGTAGGCAGAACGATGAAAGTAATGTCTTATATTGTTATGTCTTTCCAACAGTGTGCTACTGAAGTATCAAAGCCTGACCCTACAGCTGAGTCTGATGTCCCTGTGGAGGAGAAGCCAGTGCAGAACCCAGTAAAGGAGAACATTTATATGTCAATGAAATCACTGTAAGTAACAACTTCATTAAGGATTTGCAAATTAAAAGTGACATATTGGTACAGATAGAGCCATCATCTGTGGTATTTACATAACAATATCTAGAAGCTGCATCTTGTTTGAATGAGTCCTTCTTTGGTCTTGGTTCAGAATGTTCAGAATTTGTGGGAATATGAGACTGAAACTCAAATTCATTAATGCGAAATTTAAACTCACTTTGCAAACAACTGCATTTAGACAGGCTCCGACTACAGGATGCAGCACCTTCTGTTCATTCATACTTTTTCTAGGATTTCATGACATAATAGCCCTCCACTTTACTCAGACACCACAGCCAAGCTCCAGCAACCTTTCAGACAGGTACTCTCCAAAGCAGACAGCATTATCTAGTGGTTAAAAGAGAAAGGTAGACATGGGGCATTAGCTCCCAGCTTTTCTAGTAAGAGTTATGTGGTCCTGAGTAGATCACCTCCTTCCTCCCATTTTCCTATCCAAAGAATGGGTCTGATGTGATGTACTTTGAAAGTACAGTGTTTGGCATGTCTCAAAGACAGACCTGAACGTTGTGTCACAGTTGTAGTGCCACAGGGCACTTCACAACCTCCACGATACAGCACAGTCTGCTTGAGGGAAAGTGTGCCTACACAGTAATAGCCATTAGCTATGGCCTGCTGCCCTCAGACAGTCAGCTCTTATGCTACATAAGTGGGAGGCAATTGAAAATGCAGACCCACAAACCAGTTTATTCCAATAGATTTATTCAAGCTCATCTGTGTCTTTCAGAGCCCCTGGAGGGAATTACTATAAAAACCTCACAAGCCCATGCCATCCAAGTTAAAATATACCAAGAGCAGCTTTTGCTGCTAACCCCCGTCTTGTATGGGGTGTGGAGGGGAGTTGGCTCCAGGCATTATAAGGCTCATCAGATAAACCTTAAATGAGTTCAAGCACATCTGAGTTATTCTATCTACCAGGGAACATCCCTGCAGAAGCCAGTACAGCCGTGGCCAACAATCTGTACTCAGTTTCTTTGTCAAGGCATGTTGTTAGCTGGAGTGTTTTCAGGCTTATTAAACAGTCTTTAAATACTGAAAAGATTTATTTTGGGATTTATCGTCCATTTTTAGAGGGATTGTTTATTTTACTTAGCTGTAATTTTGTCCACTGGATATTCTACAAGAACTTGTTATCCTTTGTTTCACTGATGGCTATTTGATCCAGCTTCAAACACATCAAGAGTGTATGGAATGGTCAAACCAATTCATTATTTCTCATCATTCCTCTTCAGTAAGTTGCTAGATGAGAGCTGCCAGCTCATGCATAGATGTGATGGGCTCCCGTCTCCTCCCAAATGCCAGGACAACAGTGCATGTCCAAGAGACTTGGAAGCAAATAGAGGCCTGAAATTCCCAGAAAGCAGCACCAGCCAGCAGCCAGCCCTCCAGAGAAGGCAAAATTCATTACCACTTTCAGTGGTTCAGTTGTCTATACTGCTCAGGTGAGTGTCTTCTCCATTTTCATTGCAGACAGATGTGTTCATGGGTTTCAGCTGAGGTGGTGGAGCATGCTAAGCCTGTCAGAGTTCAAGGAGCGTCTGGACAACACTCTTAGTCATATGATTTAGTTTTAGGTAGTCCTGTGAGGAGCAGGGAGTTGGACTCAATGATCCTTATGGATCCCTCCCAACGTGACATTTTGTGTGATTTATGATGCTACGATCTCTGATGTTTTCTTTCACAGTCGAGTTACAGATGAGACCCAACTGCAGGAATTGGACATTTTCATCCCCCTGGCAGTAGTAAGTTACCTAAAACTTACTGAAGCAGCAGGACAAATATGGTAAGTTCTGGATATCTTGTGTTGGTTGGTGTTTGTCAGATGTGAATGAGTGACAGTGAGGTACAGATGTGTCCAACCATACACATCCATGTACAGTTTGGGCAGTGCAGAACAGGGCAGGGTCAGTGTGTGCTGGTACTTCCATGATTCCTTTCTGCTCTTTCTGACTATGCACATGAGTTTCTATTTCAACTGCTGTTGAAAAGGGCTATATAGAATTGAGATCCCTCAGCATGAGGTGTAATAATTAGTAATGAAGTTCCACCCCAACAGCTATTCTTCTAATGTTGATATGAAATCACCTAATTACTGCTAGTCAGTTTTACCTTGGATTTGGTGAACCACAATGGTGATGTCTCATATATATATAGTGAGGGAATAGAGAAACATGGCTTCGAGCTGACTTGAGTTGGATGTGAGCACAAAATTATGTCTAAATTAATCCCAGCAGTTGTTCAGTGCTAGGAATGAGTGCTAGGCAGAGATTTTCACAAGTAGGTGTTATGGGCTAGAGCACATACATCCTTTTAGTAGTCCCGTTATGAATTAGTGCTCTCCTAGACATTCAATATCAATGACTAGGATAAAGAGGATGGAACAGAAAAAATGCTCAATGCATACTCCTTTGCTTCCTGTTGATCTTTCACTGCCACACAACACCGAGACTTTGTTTTGCTGCTGCTCTCATATTCACACCAATCAGGTGCACTGTTTGCACAGCAAGTCACTTTGTTTCAGCCATTGTCAGCAGGAAGCAAAAATACCATTGCAAAAGGGACTAGAAATGGAATCCCACCTCAATAATTTGATCTACATCTAAATTTACAGAGTTTTCTCAGTAGAAATTCATACTGAAAGAATTTGGGGCTTGTTCTGGAAGGGAACAGATCACTGGGTCTGTAAGGTCAGCTAATCCTAAATAGCTTGTCATCAAGGAGAGTCTATCAGACACCATCAGGAAAGAGATACTAGAATTTCCATAAGGGTCCCATCAGGACAGCTATGGATCTCTGATCCCTGCAGTTATATCATAGGTAAAACACATGATAGTAAGTTTTAATTTCATTCTTTTGGGATGACTTCAGAAATCGTCTTGGTCAATTGAGCTAAAGCATCTACAGTGAGTGTGACCCCCTGCTTTTGCACGGGAATTCCCAACTTTCACTGGTGACCTTGCTAGCACCAGTTTCACCTGTTAACATGCTACAATGTCAGCATCATGGTCACCTTAAGGAGGACCTGTTGGGATGGATGAAGCAGCTTAATTTCAGCTAGAACCAGATCAAAAAGTTGCAGAGCCATTCAACCTGTGTGTTATTTCCAGAGGGCAGTACCATAAATGCAGTCTGGTTCAGCTGTTACCATTCCGTTAGCAGTAACTGGATATCCCATGTGTTTCCTTTATTGTCTGTCCTCCAAATACCCCAGTGTCTCACAGTGGACTGGTCCTTGCCATCTGGGATGTTTCTTTAATCATGGAGACCGTATAGTGGCTGTGAATGATCTGCAACCCCAGGACGTGGAGGAGGCTTACTTCTTCATCAGCAGGTCCACAAGAAAGGAGGTAGGCTTGACTAACCTGAAGGTGATAGTCAAATGAATCAAGTCAAGTGAGAAGCAGCCTGATTTCTGCCTTTCAAGTGGCTCCATTCAAACCAATTTACTCTGATTTAAGTTTGGCATGAATAACTTCAATACCAAATAGCTCCTCAGCATCATTGTGATGTAGTATCTTTTATTCCTGGGCTACTTGGGGAATGCAAGGTCAGCACTGCTGTGTTTGAGGACTTGAACTCAGAGAGTCTGAGCAACACTGAGAGATACTACTGGGCTACTGTAAATTAGAGTTACCTGGTATTTTTTGGCTAAGTTCTGTGAATTGCAGACTTTGGGAAATAAATGATAGCTTCCAATGGATGTGTACTTGCTTATAGTGGCTTTGGGTACTGGGGGCAGAGCCCTAGACTCCTACCTCATGTTGGTTATCAAGCACTATGCATCTCCTTGTGTGATACCACTTTTTTTAAAGAATGTAGGACATTTCTAAGTGGTGCCTTAACACCACTGTGATCTACTACATGTTGATACCTGTGTTTCTCTCAGATGGACTCACATTTCAGTATCCAGGTTCTCTGACCCATACTTGAAACACATTCATATTTGAATTTTGCTGAGAAAGTTGAGGTCATCAGATGCTGTTGCCATCTAAATAAAAGAAAGACAGTCTCAGCAAGGAAAAAAATACTCATCTCTTAACAGATCATTTTTATTTAGCTAGTTAAAATACAAAAGTCTGATAGCACAAATGTTGATCAGATATAACACGCTATAAAAATTCTTTTTTTTTAATTTTTAAGGTGAAACTTACTGTTTGTAGGATTCCACATTCAGATATCTTCCATGTTAAAGGCTGCTCATGTTCCTGAAAAAAGACCTCAATGATTAAGTAAGTGCCAAAGTTCAAGGGAAAAGATCAGGGAGAATAATATGACATATAGTGTATGGAGGTAATCTTTATTTTCTAGAGCTGCCAGACATCTTTTGTGACTGAAGTACAAAAAATAGAGAACATGGATTTCATTTTCATTTTATGTCTTAATAACTTGTTTTGTTGACATGAGAGACATGTGTTTGGCTTGTATTTCATGTTGGCATGTATTTCAGTTACATGAAAAAAAATGACAGTTAAATACTTTATGAAACCTCTGCTCTGTGTATACTTTGTGCTTTAGTAGAAAGTACCAGTTCACACTTCTGCTTGCCTTTTAACCCTGAGTTACATTGATTTATACTGAACTCCTAATCAGTTAGGAGTGTGGAAACTACCTACATTTGGAACAAAGCCATGTTTTCCCCTTGTTTCCTCTTAGCTACAGACAGGCAAAGGCAGGCTGAGAGCTGTAGTGTTGGAAGGAAGGCTGGTAAATAAAGTGTTACATCGTATTTCAGTGGGATCTCCTTTTGTGTTATGCCCCGCGTGTTACAAAAATACATTCAAAAAATAACAGGAAAAAGAGCTGGCTGGAGAAAAGGAATGTGTCTGGAGCACTTTGGGGTTCACTGGCAGCCAAAATAAGCCCTAAGTGAAGAATGAATGAGTGGATTTGGAAGAGAGGAGGGCTGACCTGCTCTGTGAAGGTGTTACTGGTAAAGACATCTGAGAAAACCAGAGAGAGAAGTGGTGCATAGGATGGTGCATGCACTCTGCCCAGCGCACAGAGTTCTACTGAAGGAGTTTTGATGCTGCCAAGTACTACCATAGGGATGGCACTGGTACCGCAGCATTTCCAGAGCAATTGCTCAGTTGTTTCCCAAACAGTGACATTTCCTCTAAATATTTATTTGTGAATATGTCATGCTCCCATTGCTATCATAGAAACATGACTGATTTTCAGCTAATATCACACCAGAAGGTGTTGGTGCTTGGTGTGGATCTGCCTGCAGAGGAGCCTTTACTGGATGCTGAAAGGGAGCTTTGTCCTGTACTACAGTGACCTCTGTTGCTTACAGAAACATGGTGTGGTATGGCGTGTATGCAGAACATGTGCGGATATATGCAGGTGTATTTACATACATAAATACCACTGTAAGATAGATTGTATTAATATACAATGATGTGGCAAAAAAAACCCAGATCACTGGTTTTGGGTACAGATGATTTTTATCTTGCCAGGTACAACCAAAATAACTACTGGGTTTAGCAGACATAGGATTATTGATATTAGGAGATTTATATGAGCTTTGATTAAGGTGGATTTAGGCCAAAGGAGGTATTTGCCCAGCTTCCAGTTAAATTAGGCCAAGACAGCTACTACAGTAAGAAACTACACTCACTAAAATCAGTGTTGGTGCCACTTATTCCAGTAGTAAATTTGACAAATGTGCTTTGTATGCTTCCTTTAAAATCCAGTCTGGACTTGAAAAAAATTGTTAAAAAATTTTATTTAGCCAAAGATGAAAACAACATCAGTAACTCAAAGCAAATAAACACAGATATTTATATATTCAGACTTCTATTTAAAAGATTAATTTCCAGACAATGTTTCCACAGCCTGTCTCTTCTGTTTTTGTGATAAAAGTGTTTGGGACATGCTTATTTCTCAAGGTGGGAAAGGATCACAGTTTTTGATATTTCCATTTCAGTGGTGTTCAAAGGCTTGTTTGTGCTGAATTCTTCATAAAGACAGAGGGAAACCCCAGTTCTGAAACTACAGAGGCTGAAAATGGAAGAAAATTCATACCTTGGGAGCTCTCCTCCAAAGCTGCTATAGGACTCCTTTGCTTTGCACTGCCTCTTTGAGCATAACAAATCCATTTCTGCCTAAGGAGTCTCCGAGGGATGGGATGGCCAGCTCGCACCAGGGCTGCTTCCAGCTGTGTAACTGTCAGTCTGCTAGGACAGTCCTCTAGGCCTGAACCCTAAAATCACAGATCATCTAGTTTAAGAGTATCCACTGAGGATGTCACCCTCGACCTTTCCTGCTCAAGGTTTGCCTAAGCTCTTCTTCTGAACTTTAGAAACTGTGTTGTTCCAAGATTCATCTCTGTGTAATTAGGAAGGGGTTTTTTTTCTAATATTTATCCTAAATGATTTTTTCAGAAAATGAACATGTTTTTTTCTTGCCCTGTTCTCAGTTGGCATGGAGAATGCTCGATTTCCACTGTCTCCAGAGAAATCTTCATTCTGGAAGGTTTTTTTTCTGTCTGTTCTCCCTTCTCTTTTTTTTTTTTTTTTTTTCCAAACATCCTGCATTCTTTCAACATTCTTTCAAACATTTCCTGAAAGTGGTCATATGTCACTGAACTGCAAGACAAATACCGTATGTTTCCAGTTATGGGTGAACAAAGGAGGTGAGACAGCCGTAAAGCAATTTCCTGGAACCTCACAGAGAAACCTTTCCAAAAAAGGGGTGAACTGGCGAAGAAGCTGTGAACCATACGTGGTGGTGGGAGGAGAGCCACTGCCATGGAAACCACACATGGCATTGCTGCTGAAGCAAGTGTTGAGCAACGCATGCTGCACCTCTTGGCCATGGAACAATGTTACTTTTGGACCCAAATAGGATTTGGGAAGATACAGCATGCACAGGGTAATTCCAGAATATTTCAGAAAACTGGAGGATTACTTCTGTACTTCAGTAAACAATTACTGATGTGTTACCCCATAACTGATCATTATGTCAGTTTGCACAATGATAAATGCAAATAATTAATGTCACATATCGTCTGATTCATAACACTTAAAGAAATACAATATGGAAATGACATCGGTATAGTAAATTCTGGTAGGGCATGTGAAGTTGTCTGCCCATATATATATATATATATATATATATAAAATAAATGTGTTAACACTTTACAACACATTGTATTCTGCAAATATCTCCTTGTCCTCCAAAGACTAGCTGTAACTTCCCAGAAACCTGCCAAATAGCCCTTTTAAAAAAAGCTACCCTTAAAAAACCCAAGATCAACCTCATTCTGAAACATTTTTTCCCAATGTGAAATTTTTACCTTTCTTCAAATGAAGAAAATTCTGCTACATCTCTAGGCTGCTTCTAGAAGCAATAGCAAAGGGAAATGCCTATGTGCATGGTATTACCCCATGCTCACTTGTAGTCCTGGAAGGTCTGGAGGGAATGTCTTTAAACCCATGCCTTCTGAGGGGTAACTGGTAATGTTTTAGATCACCTGTAGGCATTTTAAATGTGTTGTGTAAGCACACAGTCTTAAAGAAATAGGTGATAGTGTAGCTTCTTGTTGCAGCATGCTTTTATGGTGTCAAAATCTTTTCTCAGCTGGTAAATTCTGGGCTTTGGAAGGTTCCTGGCACAGACGTTTAAATTGACATGAGTTGAAATTCAGTGAATCCACAGACTAGTGAATCTGTGTGAAAGACAGCTGGAAGAAGGCTGCAGATCCTGGAGCTTTGTACTACTGACCCCATGAAGTAACGTGCTTGGAAGCTGGGGCCATTGCTCAGCACCTGCAAACTGGGTGTACCAGAGAGGCAAAACCCAGCTGACTGCAACATGGATTACAGGATTAGCTAACAATTAACATGCTCTTCACTAATTATTTTATTTCCTGTCATTGAGTACAGCCAGTGCCTTTAGGTTGTTTCCCTGGCTGTTAATTCATGGCACACTCCCATGCTGCACTCACTCATTAGTGACTGCTAATTTCCCCCCCCTGAATTCCCAAATATGAATCATGCTCTTTCTACCACTCTAGTTCCCTTCTCCAGCAGAAAAATGGCAGTTGCCCAGGAGAAAAGCAAATTCCAGAACAGAGAGAAAGTAATGGTAAGAGAAGACTCCAAATTGGTGTAAGGTCACTGAAGTGAAAATAGAAAGCCCATTGTACAGCGAGCACAAACCAGCCCACACGACACCCACACTTCCCCTCGAGGGCAGCACTGCCGATAACTGGGGTTGGAGTTATACACTGATCAAGAGTCCTTCAGGAGAACGAGTCCAGCCAGGAAAGGTTACTTGTGCTGTCTGTGCCCATCCTAAACTGAGCCAGAGACAAGCTCCACATCGGGCGGTATCTGGTGGAGTCCCTCCAGCCTGGGAACCCAACCAGACACGCTTCAGTGGGGCCGAACTGATGGCAAATGGAGTCAGCAGAGGAGCGGCTGCAGTAGAGGGGAGCAATGTCACCTTGCAGACCAGGGAGGGAGCGGATCAGCGGTGAGCTGGGGATGCCACGTGCTTCACCTATGTTTTGCCCCAAATTTTCTAGACCCCAGGAGAGCCATGTCCCTGCACACTCAGTAAAATTCAATAAGTGATTTCAGACGAGTTTGCATCATACTACTTCTTACCATGAATGCAGTCTCCAGCATCACATTCAATACTGTGAATTGCTTTCCCTCCCAGAACATCTGCAGGAAACACCTCCACCAGACCTGTATGCTGCAGGCATGGGGCTGGTTCCTCAGTGCCCCGTTATGTGGAGAGATGCCAGTGTACCCACTCAATGCTAAGGGAGAAGCCGTTTCTGCAGAAACGGCTGCCCTTCAGACAGCGCTGCCACGGGCGAACATTAGGTGATGCTCCCACTTCCCTGCAGGGAACGGGCTCACCCCAGTTGTGTGCTGCTTACAGAGAGCTGCACCAAGCAGGATCTATGGAAATCTCAGTTCAGTACTTCAGGCCCCAACAGGGGACATACCAAAACTTAGAAGGGTACTTCCTTGCTACTGCTTCCATTGTCAGCTAGAAGGTGTGCTGAATCCTCAGCAGAAATCCATAACCATGGGACTGTCTACCTTCAGGCTTGGGGAGCTGACAGTGTAATCTGAGATGCACTGAGGGCTTTTTTGGTTTGTTTCCCAGGATGAACAGCCATCCCACATACATGCCTCGCTGTAGCCAGCTGCCTCCCTCCTGCAGGCCAACCAGCAGGTTGCTGTGAGGAACTTGACGTGTGCCGGCCAGTTCCTAGAAATGCCACTGGAATTTCAAATGTTCCCTTCGGCCCCTTATCACTTCATAATTTTTTGCATCATTTAAAGAAAAGGAGAGGCCAGCCAAGGTTGATGCAAATCTTTCATTCAGCAAAAACACCTTAAGAGAAGCCGCATCTCTGCACTGCAGTAGCGAGGATGCTCAGCAGCCAGGAGCCCTTCGCTTGCTGCTAACAGCTGCTCAGTCACTCAGCCCTCCCACTTCCATCTTACAGCAGGACCAAGCCACTGTGGTGGGAGCAGGACTGGACTTGAAGCAGCACGTATCTGGCTGTGTTGAATTTTCTATCCTGGGTCAATCTGTGCCTGAGAACTTGGGTTTTTTTATAACGCAGCAGTGGAGGATGAAGTTAAGCAGTTGGTGGGAGCACTAAGACCATGGTTATCAGTGGTGCTAATCTTGTAGTTTTTGCTGAATGTTTGCTATTATCATTGTTTAAGAGTTGATCCAGAGCCCTACTTGCAGGCTGCCAGCCCAGAGGGCTCTTCTCCGAAAAACTCAACACCTCTGCCACCAAAGCAAGCAACCCCCTGTATGGGACAGAGCTCAGGTCTGCAAGGTCTCCTTCAACTCCGCTTCCTGGTTTGGTTCAGTTCTTCCATTATGGTGAGGAAAGAGGGTTGACAAAGTTGATTAAAGAAAATAAGAGCCAAGAGCAAAGTCCAGCAAGTGGTTCCCAGGTGGCCAGATGGCAGATGAGCTGTCTGCAAACCTGCTCCACCTTTGGCCCTGACACTTCCAGTGACAGAGGCCATCGACGCTGATCTTGCCAGACAAACCGCTGCTGTTTAATAGTTTTAAGCATACATAATCCCAGGCAGTGCTGTAGGATAATGACATGGTTTGTAATTGTAGGCTGAAAATCTGAGACAGCTGCTGCAATGAACACTAAGAATGCTGCAGCCTCTTTCAGCTGTTAGAGTTGGATCAGATCAGCCAAATAGCGAGAGATGGAGACTCTTTCCTGGGAGCCCTCTTCTGTTGTAGCTCTGCTTTACACAGCATCTACCTGGAACCACCACAGTGTGGGGTAGGCCAGTCTCCAGCGACCCTGGGAACTGGAAAAAATAACACACACACACACAGAAAAAACCCAAAACAAAAACCCAAAGCAAAAAGTATTCTGACCTTTCTCCACATGGTGGAAGTTCCTTGTAAAAGTGAAATCCCCAAGCCCTTGCTCCAGAAGAGAAAAACAAATCAATCCAAGCCTCTATCTCTTGTAATCCCTGAAGAAAGATGAGACAAGGGGTAAAAAAGCTTGGAAGTGTCCGAGTGTATGCCTTGTCTGCCCTTTTCTGTGAAAACCACTGAATTATTAGTTGTATGCTGTGAAACCCATTTGGAAAGGCCCACTGCATATTTTAATTTCTCAGAGATGTCCTTTCCCACCTGGAAATGTTGTTCTGGCAGACTAAAGGAACTTGTACATTTGCCCAGGATTTCTGGGCACTTGAACATCCTAAATCTGTGCACAGACCAGCTCCAGTGTTCTACAAAGCATCAGTCCTGGCATGCCTGTGCTGCAGAGAGGGTCTGCAGACACATGAAAACCAGCAAAGCGCAGCAGCCGTGGGGCATGAGCACAAGGGCATGTCCATTAACCTGTTTCCATGCAAAAAATCCTGGCTGGGGAACCCCTATCTGAAACTCCCAGCTCTCTTTACTGACACAAGAGGTAGATTGGGTGAAGCGATCATTTGATGGACTGGCCGGGGGTATGTCTGAAGCAGGGATGCAGGTGGAGTGCGGCAGGGATGGAGGGGACAGCAGACAGCATGCAGCCAGGCTGGCTGAGCGCAGCTGCGAATGCCCACTGCAGCTCTGCTGGTGCTGCAGGACAGAGGAAGAGAGCTGTGGGGTTTGTGCGGCAGAACGGACATCAGAATGCCACAGAACACCCTCCTGAAACCAGCTGACAGCAGTGGTCATCACCATGGTCATCACCGAGCTACATCCATTATTCTTCCTGTCTGTAAGTTTTCCCATGAAATCTGTTTTGGTCTCTGCCTGTAAAACACAGCATAGAGCCACGGTTTATGCCCCCTCAAGGGCTGTTGGAAGGATACTGCCACCATCAGCCATGAAGGTGGGACAATCTTTTCACCCAGGAGGAGCCCATGTTTTCACAAAATCGTCTAGGTTGGAAAAGACCTTGAAGATCATCCAGTCCAACCATTAACCTCACACTGACAGTTCCCAAACTACACCAGATCCCTCAGCGCTAAGTCGACCCTACTCTTAAACACCTCCAGGGATGGGGACTCCACCACCTCCCTGGGCAGCCCATTCCAACGCCCAACAACCCCTTCTGGAAAGAAATGCTTCCTAATATCTAGTCTAAACCTTCCCTGGCACAACTTGAGGCCATTACCTCTTGTCCTGTCGCTTTCTACTAGGCTAAAGAGGCTCATCCCCAGGTCTCTGCACCCTCCTTTCAGGGAGCTGTAGAGGGTGATGAGATCTCCCCTCAGCCTCCTCTTCTCCAGACTAAACAAACCCAGTTCCCTCAGCTGTTCCTCATAGGACATGTGTTCCAGACCCTTGACCAGTTTTGTAGCCCTTCTCTGGACATGTTTGAGTCATTCAATGTCCTTTTTGTAGTGAGGGACCCAAAACTGAACACAGTCATCGAGGTGCAGCCTCACTGGTGCTGAGTACAGGGGTGAGATCCCTTCCCTGTCAAAGTGCTTTCAAGTACTTGCTCCTCAGCAGCCCCTACTGATCAATTGCATATCCCACACCAGGACTCATTTTGCCAAAATAACTTAATTTACATGCTAAATGCCCTTAAACCAATTAGATGCCCCACAGGTTTTGGCCTTCTGCCCTCCAATTTGCCTGTCTTCTATTTCATTTGATGTCCAAAGTGCATGTCACTCTTTACAGATGTCATTTTGCTTCCAAGCAAATGTCATTGTGCTCCAATTTCTACAATAAAGGTGAATTCTGGCAATGTAACATTTCTGAGAAGTCTCCAGTAGTGGAAAGGTAGCTGGGGCAGAGCAGAGAGGAAGGAAAACTGAGTCATGAGGAATAACTATAAACAGCAAGAGGGACTGAGGGTATGAAACAATCAAGTCAAAGACAGTAAAACTGGAGTTCTCTTCTGTAAATACATTTTTATTATATTTGGCGATTAAAAAAATAAATCAGCTTAAGGTTATTCCCTAGCACCAGGTAAGTGTCAGTAGTGCCTGCTCTTCAAGGTCAGCTAAAACACTGAAATAACTCAGGAGTAAATGTGTGTCTGGTCTCTCTGGCACCATGATGAAACACCCACTGCTCCATGGTCCTGCACCCTGGGAGTTTCCATCCGTTTGTATTTGTCTTGTTTAAGTCCTGCAAATGGCACTCACTGCTGATCGCAAGGCTGGGATCAGCACAGGGTACCTTAGCATCGCAGCAAGGGGGAGGATAACTCTGCCTGCAGCCGGTCACGGGGCGCTCTTGTCCCCACAGGGGACACACTTGCTGCTGCATCCCAGGGGCTGTGGCACAGTGTTGTGACATCCAAGAAGGGTAAAGAAAAGAACGGTAGCTTCAGGGTGTACCTGGGGGCATGATCTGAGCCATAGTTCTTCATCTCAGCAAGAGGCTGTCCCGTGTGATGGGCTCCTGCTCACCTTTGCCTTGTCGTGTTTGTTCCTGGTGCTTCCTGACAAACAGCCCCAGGCCGCAGCCAAATCTGTAGCAGAGGAGAGTAAGATGTTTGCTGTCCCCAGCAGGCATAGGAATCGGGCTGCTTTTTTGAATGAGGGAGCAAACTAGAAGGCACCAAACTGGGACATGAGAGCCCAAACACCTGCTGACTTTGACTGAAGTCACTGATCATTCACTTCTGTCACTGTGTAATTCGCTAATCGATTAAACATCACATTGCATGGCTGGTGCAGTGTGCAACCCTCTCAAAGCTTCATTCACTCCAGCATGCTCTGCCACTGTAATATTTATTACAGATGCCTACAGAGACTTTCACTGACTTTTCTGTATGCCTTTGGCTTGGACTCCAATTTGCACACAAGCATCTCCAGCTGAAATTAGTACTCTTCCAAGGATTAACAAGGAGAGACAAAAAAAGAGAGCTGTCAACAGAAGGAAATGACCTGATTTGGATCTCTTGGTGAATGAGTTGTTTGACCCTGATGGTGTTCCTGGGTTCTTCCCCAGGGCTTTTGGTTTCATTCACAGATGAGAGCAGATCACTGGCAGCTACTCACAGGTTGTTTTGACCAAAGTGGTACAAATCAGGCAGTGAAAGCAGCAGCGTGGATGGCTGCTGCCCCTTTGGTTGTGGAAATCAGGTTAATGTGGGCCATTGGATTTCCTGCACTGCCCCATCCAGAGCCCTCACAGAGGTCACAGACCCCAGAACAGCTGCCAGGTCTCAAAGTGCCAATCCCTCTGGAGCAGGGGAAGTTCACAGCAGGTTCCTGCCCTGCTGCTCCAGGTAGGAGGTAGCCAGGACACTGTCAGCACACGGCGCTCAGCAAGTAGGTTTAGAAACACCATCAGGGCAGGTGAGGCAGGACAAACATCCTCCAAGTACGGCGGGGGTACAGGTGGTACAGGGCAGCTGTGGACCCCGAGCTCCAGCTGACAGGGGCTCCACGGGGCCATGCCCTGCTCACCTCCCCCTCTGCTGTCCTCAGCCGGGCTCTGCCACACTGTGAGTCATCCTTTGCCAAGTGAGTGCACGGGACAGCAGCCCTGCTCCCCCCACCCCATTAACGTCTTAGGGCACTTTGGTTGTCAGTCGTTACCTAACAAGCCTTCGCTAAGCCTACCGATGTCCTGCCACACTTGTCCCTCTCCCTTTGTCACTGCTTTGTTAAAGACGGAGGGTTCCACGGGGGGACACTTTGTTGTATGGCAGAAACCCAACAACCTTCAGAGGCTGCTGGAAATGCTTATCAGGACCCTGAGGGCACCGACAGCCCTTAACGGTCCTGCCCAGCCCCCTCAAGGTGTCCCTCCATGGCCCAGCTGTCCATCCCTGCTCCAGCAATGCCCTGGGATGCTGCTCTCCCCTGCCCGGCCATGGGCCTCGCCGACACCCTCTCTGCAGAAGAGCTGGGAGGAAAGAGCTCTGCTGTGAGCAACCATGAAGGTGTTAGAGAAAAATCAGGCTCCGGCTGTGCTGCATAACTCAGTTCCTCAGACGGTCGCGGGGTAGCAGCACGAAGAACTGAATTTCAGCTTTACCTCCCCCTTTCAGGCAATAGCTGCGGCCAAGAGCAGGGCAGAGCGCCAAGCAAATAACACAGCTTCAGTAACAAGTGAAATGCAACCTGTCTTTCTCTGATTGAGGAAGCCCTGCTGGGATAAATGCCCCAACCCATCTCTTCTCCAAAACAGAGGCTGAAAAGTGGGTTAGATCCTGCTGCCGGCAGTGCTGCATTTGGGGAGGTCTCTGCTAGGAGTCGACAAATGACTGGAATGATGAGAAAAAAATAAATGTTGCTTCTCACAAGAGTTCACGGAAATCATTCTCTCTCTGCACGGAGGAAGGTGGTGGGCAGCCAGAAGGGGAGGGCAGCAGTGGGAGTCAGTACACATAAAACCTCACAGCCAGTCCTGATCTTGCTGAACTCAGCTCCAAAGTCACCCTTGTTCCCATCTGTGTCCTCATGTCACCTTTTCCTTGGGTGCACTGCTGGTATCACCATCCCTGGGATGGTGAATTTTTTTCCTCTGAACAACCAATACAACATACAGAAGGAAAGGTGAATAAACTTCAATTAAAATGCAAAATGGGAAAGCTTATAGGTTTTGAAAAGTGTTTTATGTAAGCACTTACTGGAAACTGGCACAAACAAGTCACTATCTGCTCTGAGATACCAGAGTAGATGTGACAGAGTGGAAAAGCTTCTTCCCTGCCAAAGTATTTGCTGGAGATTCGATAACAAGGTGCCATTGTACAACAGTGAGTAAAGGTTCAGAGGAGAAAGGGGAAACGGGGGAGGCATCCAGGCTGTGCAGGGCTCTGCTTTTGCAGGCTGCAGCTCCCCCACTGAAACTCGCGCCCGCAGACAGTGGGCAGAGCTGGGCTAGGTTTAGTGGGAAGGCAGCTCTTCCGTCCCATTTTCCCTACCTGCAAACAGTGACAGCCTGTCTTGTCCTTTCATTTCTGTTAGAGGGTGTAAGCTCCTTCAAGCTTTTCTATGCACTTCTGGGGAAAGCATTAAACTCAGCATCTCCAAACGCACATTTATAATCCAAACCAACATGTGAAACTTAAGTACAAGAGCCCCAATTTATAATACTTGTACTGACAGACTTCCAATGATTCCTGTGAATTTTATTCATCTCTGCCATATTTCCCCCTAGGTACTAATACTGTTTTTTACAAATACTGAGTGCTTTGCAAACACAGTTGAGTTAGAACAGCAGATATCAAATACAATTTCAAATTGAATCATTTTACTATAAATCCTAAAGACAGAGCAGCCTGTGCCCCTTCCTCAAAAGAGATGCTCCTATTTGTTTTGATTCTGAAATGAGAAGCAGCTGGCTTTCTGTAGCTAAGCAGAGATGGAAAAGTTTGAGCTGCATTCTCTTGACTCAAAACTCACCTGCTTTTTGTCATCCACCAAAGAAAACGCATCAAGGTAATAACTGCAACTTTTGCCTGACATGGTAACAAGTCTCCCATGTAATTCCCCTAAGTAGTCTTCAAATTCAAAACACAGTCTCAGTAAAAAACAATTCCAAATTGCTTGAAGGATATATCTGAAGTCACACTATCTTAAAAAACAGACTTAAACAGCAATTTACCCTAATAGCCTTTACAAAGTACGTATGAATAGACAGGTTTGATCAGATGAGAAAAATGCTTTAACCATCCCAATGACACACCAGTTCCTTTCTCCACTCCCAAGTTACCATCAATTGTTTTCATGTCAAGGTTTAAAAAGATACCCAGCACCATGAAGTTCCCTCTACTTGTCCGGATGCTTTCACTTTGCAATGTTTTCAGACTTGTCTTTCCAGAAGCCACCTCAGTGACCAACCACGTAGTTGCTGTAACAGGCAGCCTGAAACCCACTGCCTGAGTCAGCACAGCGAGAGAGCTGCTTTCCTCCTCTCCCCTTTCCCCTCCCTTGACCCTTTTCAAACAGTGCTGCTTCTCACTCATTTATCTGCCTATTGGGGCGATATGTAATCAGAGCAGAGTCCTGATGGAAAATACAAAGTGATTCTTTAGATGGGTTGGCTTTGAAGCCATTCTGGGCTCTGATCAAGTGAGCATTACAGCTGTCCCTTTCGTTTGCTTTGCCTTCTGCCCTGAGTCTGTCAGCACCAGACAAACTGGAAGAGCTTCCAAAATGTTCACAGGCCCATCTTGCTTTAGTAAAATCTGGTATTATTTATGTCAACATGTGACAGTCATTTGATATGAAGGTAAGGAATGTAGGCTGACTCATTCACCCCACTGTCCAGAGGACTCTGGTCTAGTCCTTCCTGAACAGAGAGACCAAAAATCCCATTTTACTGACTTTGAAAAAGTGGTAGATTCGCTGTAGTTAGAGCCAACACTCTAAACCAAAATAACAAATGTTCTTGCTCATACATCTATGCCAACACTGCCAAAAGACTAAAAAAACCTATTCACTCCATTATGAAAAGTGGACCCACTCCCTAATTAATTACACCTGCACAGTAATGCCGGAATCAGGTTTGCTGAAATAGGTTTGTGCTCCCCAAAGGGCTTAACTTGCTGTGATCAGAGAGCTGTCCCTTGAAACAACCTAGACAAGTGAAGAGGGTCCTGCTATAAATCTTCCCCCAAAATTCTTGCTTAATTACATGGTTTTCTATATCTGCTTATATGTTCCTCTTAGCAATCTAGCAATCTAATCCTGTTATTAATCTCCTTCCTTTAAATAATGAGAACAAAAAGAATAATTTCTTCCCGAGTTTGGCTTCTGAAGACTTTTTTTCCATACTAAGGAGACTGAGCAACTGGGTAACATGGAGATCTCAAAACATGAAGGTGGATGAAATGCTGCCGAGTCTACTGACAAAAACAGCTGGTAGAAGCACAAATATAAACCAGAAAGAGGGAGGAATGAAAGCAACCAGCAGGCTGACGCAGGAATACCTACAGCAGAGCAGGCAACTGGAACGAGACCCCGGCACAGAGACAAAAAAAGGCGCCCAGCACAAAAGCCATTCTGCTTTGCTGATTGAAGCAAGCCCATCACCATCTCTTCCAAATCAGGGCAGCATTAACTGGGTCAGTCCAGCAGATGCCAATGTTGGTGTCTTCCAAAATACATAATTTTTGTGGTTAGTCTCAGAAATAAGTTTGCTTTTAAAAGAAAAAATTAAACAAACCCAACCCTTCATTCTGGGTCACAAGATAGAAACTGATAGCAGGAAGGAAAGAGCCACAGGGAGGCACAGGTGTCTCCACCTACCAGCTGCACTGAAAGCCGCATCACTTTGGTGCCGTGCTAGCACTCGCATGCAGGCTGACTAATGGAACTGCAAACCTGTGACAGCAGCAGCGTGCTGAGAAGCCCTCACACGTTCTCATTCTCTGTAGGGACACTCATTCTTGGAAATGCAACTATGGAAGCAAGATGTCAGAATCGTGATTAAGATTTTGATTTTGGGGTGCTTACTCCAGCCCCTCATACTCTATGCAAAATTAGTCAGGAAAAAGACTTGGGAGGCCAAAAAAACATGCACAGTTTTTTAGCGATTCAACTGCTAGGAGGCATTAATGCAGGTTTGGTATTCACAAAGACTGTAAAAGATTCTTCACACACCTACTCCAACAAGGAGTGGAATCCTAGGAGTGAGTGTGCCAACCCAAGACAGTTACTAGTTCTTGTGATAAGGAGAGCTATCATAATGCATTATGTAAAATAAAAACAATGCCATATTTCAGTGAATGTTCTGAAAGAATTCTGAATCACTACAAGAACTTTTTTTTTTTCCACCAGAGTTTTGCAAAGTTATTTCTCTCAGAAGACAGAAATAAAGGGACTTCACATAACAGAGCACATCACTCTGTGACAAGGATCTGTTTATACTTACACTGATCGTTAAAGAAATGTTTTCCTAGCAAAAATGGCACTGAAGTTTTCAGATGAGCTATTCTGTGGGGTTGGGGGATGATTGTTTACGCATGATGGAACTTCATAAACCCTGGAATTTTGGAACATTTTTTATTTTAGTGCTTAAAATTATACTCGTGTGCCTGCATGCAACCATGTACTTCAGTATCATAAATACCAAGCAGACACAGGAAAAGCTGCACTGATAATCTGGTAGGATTCAGGGGGAAAAAATGCATAATGAAACCTACCTTTCTATTGCCAGTACTAATATTTGCCTTTCCTGTTTTTCCAGAATATTCAAGTAACAAACCTGTACACACAGTTCTGCCAATCCAAATGCACTGCAGGGGACTACATGGAGTGGAACCACTTCTGTGCTTTGACCACGTGCTGAGAATTTGCACTACTAGGACACTGGAGCAATCTAATACAATCAACATATACAGAATATTCACCAAAGGTATTACAGATAGGATTCTCAGATTAGCAACTACAGTACTGAAAATAAATGCATCTTGCTCAGAAAGAACACACAGGCTTCAAGTAGGTTCTTTATTTAAAAAAAAAAAAAATAAAAATCAGAAAATCTTGAGCAGAATGTAGGTAGCAACATCGTTTATAAAAATCAGTCTCCTAAGTACCTATGCTGCAAGAGCCCGAGCCAATCCTCTCTCACAAGGTAAGTTTTGTTTACAAGATTTAAATCACAATAGCCAGTTCTCCCTCATGAAACGAGCTTCTCTGAAGCCAGAATTGACAGCATGTGACATAAGCTTAATATTGTCTCATTTATTACAATACTTTCTTTTCAGAAATTATTAACCTGGAAGCAGTTTCTCCCCCAGAATTATACATCTGGGCATCTCCATAATCTGAGGAAAATTAAGAATACAGAAAAAGGAGTAAAATAAAAATAATATGAAATATGCATTTGCAAAAAAGTTATTAAGTTATGGGAAATATAAGTAGTGGGTACATAAGAAAGCAAGGTGCCTTTTTTTTTTTTTTTCCTGAAATTCAGCTTTCTCAGGAGAATGGGAGCTTAGTCCTCCCTAAAGAAAGCTCTGTGGAAAAAGGAGTTAAATAAAACTAACAGGAATGCACAATTCCCACTCCAGCCTACCTCCTCTGAAATATACATTCTTCCTCACATTTATTTATGCCTACTGCCCTCAATCATCCAGTCTCTAAAATGCTTCTCCATCAAGCTTCTGGCTCTCCAGTCACCAACATTTACAGTGGGGATGATTTTCTGTGGCTTCAACCACTGAACAAAACGCTTGATTTCCAGGTAACTGCTGTGTTCGCTGTACGGAATCCCTGAAATGAAACAAATCACAGCAATCTGTCAGTCTACTTAGCTTCTTGCCAAAATACTTTCTCAAGCATTCCAGCTAAGAAATACTTTAGATAATATATTTTTAAATCCATATTTGAGATCTGAAGTTTATAGCTAAGGTAAAATGAAAACCCAGGTTTTCCTTCTGGAAAAATTACCTTGCATTAATTACCAAATCATGCATCAGTGCAAACTGAGCAATGCCAAGTATATGGTTAAATTAATGTTAAAAGATTCAACTCCACCCACCAATAAGAACTGAGAGGAAGACTCATAGTGTCTCACAAATGAGTAAGATATGGAATGAAATCTCTAGAACTGCACTGACATCAGCATCAATTGGGCTGAAATTTCACCTCTGAAGTCTCTACATATATCAGATAGAAGTCTTTATCTGCAAGAGGAGGACAGGAGCAAAATATATGTAAAACACTGCATTTACAGTGTTCTCAATTACTCAGTTCACAGATCTCTCCTGGAGAGATCCATCTGTTCAGTTTCTCAATGAATTATCAGAAAAAGTACTAGTTACAATGAACAGTAGGAGTTTCCAGAATAAAAATATGAAAACCATCCATACAAAACTACATGTACTGAATCTTTACCACTCTTATACCATATATGGTGATCTTTCCTCTTGTCTGAGGTTTGATATCCACCAGAGAAAGGCATGAATCAGAGTAGGTCCACCCAGTAGGTTTGAAAGCCAGAACTTGATCAAAATTCTCAGAAAACTTACTCAAGTGATCTTGCAAGCCCTGTGAAAAGAATATAGCACATACTGAATCCCATTAAATAGCTCATTAGTCTAAAGGTTGGAGATTTCATGATGGAGAAACTTCAGACTAAATTTTATTTTCATGTTTTGATATGAACTTTTTTATTTAAAAGACCATCTGCCTTGAAATCATTAATGATAAATATTTATATTTGCAGAGCACCTGGTACCTTAGCATCTCAATTGCTTCATCTGAATAAGCACATATTAACAGCTATGCATTACAGATCAGAACACATAAGGCATGATCACATCTTCTTATAGCTCTTTCCCCCAAGTCATTCATTTCCTCCTCTCAGCTGGAGGTCAGCACTCTTGCATCTGTGTGGTGATAAAAGATGGTGAAAGCCTCCTTCAGTGCAAAATCATCTGGTTTAAGTCATCTGATTTGGTTTAAAATCATCTGATTTAAAGTGCCACTGACATCCTGACATCTGCTTGCATCCAGAAGCCCTGAGAGATTAAGTGAACTACCTCAAAAACTGCAGCAAACCAGTGCATGAGTTGAATATTGCTCTGAGCACTAAGCACATCTCTGTTCACGACAGGAAGGAAACCACCTCTCATCTCTTCACTCCAAAAAAAATTAACTTGAAAAAGTTTCCAAGTTGGCTAAGTTAGCCTTCAGTGTTGTTTAAGCTAGGATTGGGAAAAAGATGAGAGAAAAGTATAAGGAATGTACAATCCTATTCCTGGACAAAGTGAAGTCAGTGTTATTTCAAACCAAAAATAGACAATCATTTTCATGTGTCTTGTATAAAATCTTAAAGGCACACTCTCCATCTAAAAGCCCTACAAGATTATAGAATTCAAAATCATAAACTTTATTTTATATAGGTGGGGAGAGGGGGATGGATAGGCTGTGATGGAACACTAACTAACCTGTCAGATACTTGAAAATTATTAAGCAGGGAAGCAGAAAGCTGCCTGTGACACTGCCACATTTAACAGCACCTTCGGTACAATGTCCAGTAGCAAACTAATGAACCCATCAAACGGAGCACATAAAAGAACAACAACAAAAAACCTACCACAACACATGTTTCATTCAGCAACAGGAATTGTGGCTAGCTGCCATGACTGTTAATACAGAGCAAATGTTCATTCTTCACTAGATTAGACACAACTGTAGCAGTCTAACTCTCCTTCACACTTCATTTTAGGAAGACTAACATAGCTTAAGGTAATAATTCACATATTTGCTCCCCTTGCTCTAATGAAATCTAAATACAGTACTTCAAATATAATGATAATTATATTAAGCAATGCTAATCTGCTTTCAAATTGTGTTATAAATCAAGTGTGCAACATTCACATTAAGGATGCAATTTCAATCACATAAAAAATTATTTATGCATTTCGATCACAGGTACTTTTGAAAAAATCTCATCTCAATGATAGTACAAGACATTACTGAGTTAAACAAAGCAACATAGAAGAGGTGCACAGACCTGAAGACCCCAGTTCTCGGGAAATCTACTGCATATTCAAGTGGCAGAAGGCTCAATTTTTGACTGTCAGAAAAAATTGTTGCAAAAGAATCATGCACACATTTTAGAAAAGACGGCCTCTTTCCATTAACAGTATAATTACTATACTGTTTATTCATAATAGGTCCACTTTAAATATACATTCCAATTTCTTCTTTTATTGCTTTAGCCAACACTGTGCTAAACCTTCACCTTTTAAAATGGAAAATATATTCCATTGCTAAATCAACCTCCTTCAATCACCATGACAGTCTGTTATCTACAGTGTTGCTGAAGTCAGCGGTACACGCAAACAGATTCCATCAGGTAGGAGAAGATTCAAATGTGATTAAATAGTTAATTTACAATCAGCCCTAACACCACTTAAACTCATTTGGCTTATTCAAGAACAGCTATTCATCAGTACATGCAGCAATCCCTGTATTTTACTGGAATAAAACCATATTGAAGTACCACATCTCTTTGAATTTTTTTAATCTTTCTTTTTCATATATCGAATCCACTTGCAATATTGCAGCAATTTAATGTTTTGGTTTTGTAAGTATTTTAATGAAAATATCGCACATATAAAAAGTATAAATATTTTTTAAATTATTTAAATGTTATCCATTAAGAATATCCAGAACATGAATCTACAGCATGTCACCCCACTGTTGATCCAGGCAGCACCTGAAGAAACTTTGATATCAAGTCCTAATACACTCAAGAAAGCCAGAGCTATACATGAAAAAAACCCTAAATGAACAAAGAACCCCACCGAAACAAACAGTAATATAACAACACAAAAAGCTTACTGTTCTGCCACTCTATTTTTGCTGCCTCTGATCCCCTACGGCTTGTTCTTTCTAGTTTCACCCTTCAGACTTCACACATCTTAGCCAAACACCCATTTCAAGTACTGGTTCTTCTCAAGAGGGCAGTCATAAGGCCTGGATAAAATACATCAAATCTAGTGATACCCAACCAGGTAGTCAATATTACAAACTGGACTGCTTTCATCCTAACTACAGATCAAGACTACCTATATGAATTTATAAAGCAGAAAAGTTATGCTTTCTTCTCAAATTTGAACTTGTTTCTTCATCAGATTTTGCGAGGGGCACAACTTCTGATGCAGTAATAGAAAATTGCCCAGAATTCGATATTCAAATACACATTTGATGATAAAAAATGTGATGGACAAGTCAGGTAGCACAGTTTCCCTCAGTATGGCTGCATGTGTACAGAAACGTGTACATCTTGACAGAAGACAGCTCAAGCAGAAAAGAGAAATGCACCATAAGTTACTGTCACCAAGTCTTTGGCCAAGTGAAAATCTAGGCCATAGCACATGTGATGCTGTGGGTTTACAAAAATCATCTTTCAACCTGTCAAAAAACCATTCACTGATCCACATGTTTTTCATGGTGAATTTAATACAACTATGGTCACTATTCATTTTTGTTTGCTTCAGTTCTAGACAGAAGGTACCATTAGTCTTTAAACTCTGGTAACTAGGGGAAAGACAGAGAGAGGTTTCTGTACTTTTCTAAGCGGCTGTGACTTTTAGGTGAATGACACTCTTTGCTGAATCAATACAGTGTTTATAAATCATAGGTGAACAGCAAAGCTAGTTGTTCACAAATAATAAAACAGCTGACTCCAAAATGGAAAATCATGCTTCATATTACTCCTGAAAATCAACACAGAGAAAAGCAGATTTCAGATAGCATTGAAACTGGAATTAAACAGCTGCACATTGCCACCAAAAGGAAAAAATATTCACAACACAGAGACTGCAAAATTATTTCTAAAATTCCTGAATATGCATTCCAAAAAATACCAATTTTATAAAAAAAATTTATAGCATTTTCCAGAAATCTGGAGACTCAGTGATCAGGAAATAAAAAGTCCCTGATCACAGCAGAAAGCCTGCTAACAAGGAAGCATATGTAGGAGTATCTCAAAACGATGAACTCCTTTCCTTTCTATTTGGGGTAGAAAGGAAAGCTGGGGGCATCCAGATTTAGTCTTGGGAGCAGTCAGCTATGGAAGAAATATGGAAGCTTTCCTTGGCAGGTACAGTTTTAACAACAGTTACTTCAGAGTAGGCTTCAGTTGTGGTATGCACATGTAGCTTATGCAGCTTTTTTTTTTGTTCTTTATCTAGAAACACACCAGAGAAGTTTTTCAGTAAGAAAAAGCAGAAAAACCACACATATAGTTCTTTAGAACTATCAAGCTGGGAGCACAGGCAGGTTTCTTTTTTTCCTAGAAGAGTGTAATGGCAAAAAAAGGCTATAAAACTGGGGCTTCTAGGAGATACTATAATATACCATCAGGGTTTGGATATTTGCATTCTACTAAAAAGGCCACTGATGTACAAGATCACACATGTACTTGGTTTACTAAATAAGGACTGAATATGAGCTTTTGACTGAGAATACTCACGTAAGTATTTCATAGATTTGTAGGTTTGCAGCTGAAACTACACAAGCAGGAAATTAGCCCAAATTAAGAAGTAGGATTGTGGTTTTGAGTAGGGATGGGGATCAAATAAAACAGAAGAGGTAGGAAAGACCC
Organism: Athene cunicularia; assembly: GCF_003259725.1. Lineage (NCBI taxonomy): Eukaryota > Metazoa > Chordata > Aves > Strigiformes > Strigidae > Athene > Athene cunicularia. The sequence continues at coordinate 17,233,548 of NW_020799105.1, forward strand.
AGAAGATAACAAAGGCACTGGCATTTAGTGATGAGGATCACTAAAAAATTCTGGCGTTCCCAGTAATGAGCCAGTAATTCAGCACAAAACCTGTATAATCCAGCACAAGACAAAAACATGCAACTGGAGATGATGACATCAACATTTACATGGTCTGCAAAAACAGGATGGTACCATTCATAATTCCTTAACTAGAACAAGATTACAAGTGATCAGATAATTTATTATTAAAAATATTGTCTTTTCTGAGATCATGTTTACTAACACTGCTGGTGCAGAAATAACATATGAACTCATCTTCAAGCACGTAACGTTCTCCACATTTTACTAATACTACATTCTACCTGTGCATTCATCTAGCTACTGGCATCATCAGATGTTTAGCACCCTGGAAGTCTCCCTAGCACACCTACCTTACATGAGCACAAAATTACTAATGACAGCATGAGACCACCTTCCAACAACTTCACACAGCACAGAGGGCCGTGGCTGTTACACCAGGACTCTTGCCCACCACTGTGCCTTAATCTTTCCTGGCCCTTTCCTGGTCCAGGCATCGCTTCTGGCATGCTGTAGATTTGTCTAGAACCTCCTGTTCTCAGAGATGAGACCCTGCACATGATACAACTGCCTCTCTCTGAGAAGTAAGGCTTTCTAAACACCCTTGTGGTATAATCACACCCTCTGCCTGTAAAAGTCCAACTACGTGAGTACTCCATACACACTAGAACACGTGACAGAAGAATCACATAACCACCAAAAAAATCTGCAGAAGAAACTAAAATATATTACTGTTTAAGACAACACAACACATTAAAAACAAATCCATGCATATTTCCATTACTCATTTTCTGCCCCACCATGGAAAAGATTATAGAACAACATTAAAACATTAAGATATTAAATTCCATCTCCTGCAGCTCCCATCCAAACTGTATAGCGTCTTTTTCTCCTTTTTAGGTCAACTCTGACCTTGACTGGTCCTGCAGCTAAATACCATCTTGCTCTGAAGGATTTGCTTGAGATGGCACAGCAGGCCTGAAGCAAAGCAGGAAAATGAATCCAAGTCTGTAAGGCGTAAGCGACCACTGTTTTTTTTGTTTCTTCCAGGCTACCTTTAATCTAGAGCCTGCTTCTTTGCCTTAATGCCATTCTGTTTTTTGTAGTCTATTTAGAAAAACGTTCCCCCTAGGAATTAGTCATCTTTCCTAACCAAGAAATTCCCATAAAAACTCTTAACAACAAAAACCTGCTGTCTCAAATCTCAACTGAGATGTGCATTTGAAGCCAACTTAGATGAAACATCTTAAAATAAACTGGTTTACTTGGTTTTGCTGCAAATATCAGAGAAGACTGTGTGTGGAAAAACTAATGTGTATATATGAGATGTCCCTCAATTCACTCACTGTGTGTACTAGTTTATGTGTGAGTCTTCACTAACTTTCAAGTATCCATATCCCCATGTAACTCTTCAACACAGGAGAGAGAATATTCTTATAAAAGATTAAAATATAATTATAAATAGATGGCAACTGAACTAAGAGGAACATGGAGAACCCTATTCCTTTTTTATCAACCACTAGACTGGAAGTTGGCTTTGTTCATGGGCTGCCTCAGAACAGAGAGTCACAGGCAGAAAATCCTTTTAGTCTTTTCCTACATCATACCAGGTAAAAGACAGGCTGAAAAAAACAGGGACTCCATGTCACAATATATTAATTGCTAATAGGACAGATCCTGCAGTCATTACATAAATCTACTTCAAAAAGGCCTGCAAAGATCAAGCCTTTGAACAAACCTCATCTTATCTTGTAGCAGCACTGCACTGAAGTGAAATTACAGTTTCTGTGCATCATGTTTGGAGACAGATATTAATGTTTAATTGCATTTCATTTTCAATGTATTGCTACATGTCAAATCTTTACTAAATAAATATGATCTGACAAGAGGTTAAAAAGCACCAAACACAACACACACTGTTGGGAGGAGCCAACAGTAAGATTAGCCAGCAGGTTACTCAACGGAGTATATTTTCTGAACTTACCTTAAAATTAATTTGCATCATGGGAAGAACATGAAGCAAAGTCCCATTCCAGTCCACAGTGATGAGCGAATCAACAGCTGCTGACTCCAAGCACTGCAGTGTTTTGTACTTATCACGGGACATACTTGCTTTTGAGCCCAGAACTTCAGCAATTGCTTTAGGATTAATCAGGAAGAAATAAGATAATGAAAATTATGAGAGTTCCTTTTTTTGACTGTTTTGGAGATATTCCTAATTATTGCACTGAATCATTTCTACTGTTGAAAAAAAAATCCATATTCAACAGGATACACTATTTCATATTCTAAAATTAAGATGAGAAACTTGTAATGGCTGTTAAAAAACTCTGGCTCCTACATTTTAACAGCAGAATTGTGTATGACACGAAAGAGAAGGATAAATTCTAAGTTATATTTCTTTGGCAGAATGTCACTGAGGTGAACTGGTTATCTATTTCAAAGATTCTGGAAACGTGCAGTTTTTGGAATATGCAACAAATACCCCATCTTAAAGATAGACTAAATTTTGGTGTAAGTCTTGTATTGATGACTTTAAGTATACTCAAAAGCACAAATGGTACACAGCTGCCTGCTCTAGAGTATACATCTGAGCAATCATGTTGTTCCTAATGCTGTAATAGAGTGAAGCATGGCACACAAGATTTTCATTAAGTCAGAAAAGATGTGTTTTGATTTGAGGAATGCTTCGGTAAAATTGATTTCATTAAAACTGTTTACTATAAATATTTAGGAAAATACGTAATATAACCCTAGAAGGAAAACTGTTAGAAAAACAGAAATTTATTTATATCCCTTTGCTATTTCTTGACAACATGAAATTATTAACAGCAAAAATGTCATAAAGACTTTATGGGGTTTTTTTAATTGCCATCAGCAATTTTCTCACCACAATCAATTAAATAGGTTCATTTATTTAGTATCCAAACTGGCCTTCTGTAAGTTTGTGGGTTTTGTAAACATGGCATAAAAATATTTCTTTCAAAAATTGATTAGGAAACTAAAAAACTAGCAGTAAGATTATTAAGTATATTAAATCTCTTTACACAGTATCTGATCACCAAGACTAAGCGACACTTTGTATCTTCAAGAAAAAGGTCTTTTAATACAAATTCAGATATTTATTTAGTTACTGGATCCAGTACACTTTTTTTACATACCTAAAAAAACTTTTTCTTTTCCAATGGAATAAGTGCCACAGACGACCAGAGTACGTGGGTTTAAAGTCACTGTCTCAAAGGCAGTATTGACAGCAAACTGGATAACCTCTTGTTGAGAAGGAAAAGTGTATTCAGGACTACAGTATCTGGGGCATGGAAACAAGATACACACTTCATTACACAAGACAGAATTTACCACCAAGGCTCTCAAAACTGCATGCATACAATAACAGAGTAGCAAAAAAAAAATATCCTCCTACATAATTTCAGTCTATTTGAAACCTGTTTATTAGAATTTACTGAGATGCCCAGATGAAACTGTTGCAATAAAATTTACATTGAGTAGATCAATCTTTTCTCTACAACTATTCACTTGTCCAACATTGACACTCAATTCTGCATTTTTTCTCTATAAATACCAAGTGCTCTTTCAAACTAGATAATTGTATCACGTACTAATTTCATCCTTATATCTATTTTTTATCATGCACACAAACCGTAACATAAAGCATTATTCATTCACAGAAACATATGAAACAGAAATAAAAGACTGCAGCTGGGCATTAGTCATCATACACAGAAAAACCATTTTATATACATGAGTCAGAGAAAGAGCTAATGAAAATCTGGACAACTAATTTAACCGTTTGTCATTCTTTCACTTTTTGAATTCCCCCACACCCCTTTTCATAATAGAATTGAATCCACATCAAACCAGTGTTCCATGAACCTCTTGTTTTAGAGCTGAACACTCAATGTATTAGTTTTGACACCCAGAATTTAATACCACTTATAAATAATAAGGTCATCTCAGCAAATACTTTAGCATCTTTTCCACCACCCACTTTTATTTTGTCATGTAACAGCATAACAAATGAACAAGCTAGACATACATGGACTTTCAATAAATACCTGGCCTTGTTCAACACTAAATAGAGCTAACAAGTATTAAAACAGTAATGTCATTTATACTTACATTTGGTTCATATAAAGTCTTACTATACCAAAATGGGGTTATATTAAAAAAACAAAAACACAACACCAAAAAACCCAAAAAACAACACAACTTACGTGGTATCAAGGTAAAGGGTGTGGACTTGTTGACCAATCAAAGCAGGGTAGCGCTCCATAGAAGGATCTGCCCTGAAGTCTCCTGTGTGCAAAATAACAGTTCCACTGGGTAGATAGAAAAGGATCATTGTTGCACCTGGACAACTGAAACAAATAAACAAATCCCCATATAAATTATGTTAGTTCTCTATACTGATAAATTGCCTTATGAGATATACCACTCTTCAGTAGCAGGAAGGTGTGCAGAACAGCATTTCAAATCACAGCAACTATGCTGCCTAATTTATCTAGAAATTCCTGATTTCTGAAGGAACTCTGAAGCTAATCTTATGGCCATATACAAGCTCAGCTGAGACAGAGAGAAGAAAAAAACACAGCAACAGTAAAGTAATGAAGCATTAACTGCCTTTTGGGGATGCTCTCTTCTAGGTACGACAAAGATGCAGCAATCTCTCAGTTGAAATCTCTGAGGTTGTTTTACTTGATTCAAAAGGGAAACAGCCCACCAAAGAGAAGCAGCATTCTTATTCAGAAGAAACAGAATTGTATTACTGCAGATGCATCTTCATTCCTGCAGGACTTACTGAAGCATTTCCTTTTAAATTCTATTTGCAGATTTTAAACATCATGCTCCCTCCAGACTTCCCTGGTTATAAATACAATTCTCTTATTGGCCACAGCGAATTCACTGCACCTTCTGTGGTTCCTTGCCAAAGCTGTCTGAAGGGCAAAAGCTCAGACTGGAAAACCATAGTGGGACTATTTTGGACATGAATCATCTGTAAAGGGTAAAAGAAATCTCAAAAAAAGAGAAAAACTGGCATGAATCAAAGCTAAAATGACAGAATTGGTGAACCCTCCAAGAAGTTGAACTTTGTACCTAAGGTTTATATGCCTTTTAAATTGAAGTAAAGAATCAAACTGGAAAAATGAGAAGTGTCCAAATTGCATAAGCAACAAGGCTTCTTTCATTCCCAGAAAGGGTTCTCAAAGGGCTTCATGGAATATTATCTCTCCAACTATAAACAAATCCTACAGTAAGTAATATTCAAACCAGCTGTGACAGTGCTGCATTTCAATATATACTTCAGGGAAAGGACTTTTCCTCTATCCCACAGCCAAATAAGGTACTAAGAGGCAGGATGGCAAGAGCACAGAGCTGGAAGTCAGGTGCTACTGAACTTTAAATCCAGCATTACCACACAGTGCCAGCATAATGGACAGAAATCTCACCCTTTATCACCAAATCCAGTAGAAGCCTTGTTGCAGATTTCAACAGTTTTTTCTTTAAAGTTCAGTTTTGAAAACGCTGGCCCAGGATCCAAAGTTCCACATTTTACTTTAGCTGAAGATTTCACTATCTTCAGTTGAAGCTACAGAAACCTAACATATCTGATAATCAAATCTAGAACATTCCCAACTAGACACCAAAAACTTAAGTGTCCAGACCACTAGAAAAATCACTCAACCTCTCAACAAGCTTAAAAATTCTGAAGCTATGAGTGGTTAACACTATGTACTCATTACAAGCAAATAAAATAAAGTTAAAATAAAATTATCCAAAAAGTCTAAGTTACATTTTCACAGATAATTCACCTATTTCAAAAGCTAACTATTTGCAAGAAATTTAGGCTTCTCTATGCCTAATACACTTCTGAAGTGAAAATGCTGTTACCCAGTAAATTTAGGAATGTGAAGTATTTTCACACTTATTTTTTCAGATCCGCTGGAACCTAAAAATCATGAAAACATAAACTGTATCTGTACAGCTATTTATCTTTAATATTCTACACACACAAACGTTCCACAACAAATGCAGTGACACATACTGATTGGCGTCCAGCAATAACACTTTGATCCCATTCACTATACATTCTGTGTCCATTGGCAGCACATGGATGTACTGTTCTTTGACTCGAAGTTTGCTCTTCACAAGATTGCCAGTTATCTGTAACAGGGAAAGGATTTAATACAGAATAGGAACAGAATCTAAAAAAAGCCTCTGTTTATTTTAGAAACAAAGGCTCTCAAAGCCAGACTGTCTGGCTTAGAAACTATGAGATTCTGGGTATAATCAAGCCTTTCAGTAGCATTTCACCTCTCAAAAAGCAAACTGAAAAAAGACATCTTAAAAAAGCAAACTTTTAAAGGCCTGTCAACAGGTTATGGATTGGAATCAAGGAGGAGGCAAACAAGGGGAATAACATCTGTTATAGCTTGTCAGGTCCAAGGAGAGAAGGTGGGTAAAGCCTTCTTTAAACAACCGAAGAACCTGAAGGTCATAGGCTCTGGATCTTATCACAGAGGACTGCAGTCATCCCAACACCTACTGGAAGGGCATTACAGGACACAAGTTTTCCAGGAGACTTCCAGAGTAAATCAGAAATAGGTTTTTTTGATGCAGGTTCTGCATGGGTTGATTAGGCAAGGTGCCCTACCATGTTATGAGTAAAGAAGAGTTGGTTGGACGTATGATAGCTAATGACACCCTTGGCCATTCAGCAGTCTGACACACGGGACACACAGGAACAGGCTAAAACTCCATTTACTTAATGTGGAGAAGAGATGGCTTAAGTGGAATCTAATTTCAGACTTTCATCACTCGAATAGGGTTATAGAGAAGATGGAGACAGATTCTTCTCCACAATGCACACAAAAAGAACAAGCTACAAGTCAAGCTGCAAAAGGGGACATTTCAATTGTATGTTAGGAAAAAAATTTCAGAGTGGGTAAGCATTGCAACAGGTTGCAAGGATACATAATGGAATCTGTCCTGTTTTCAAAATCTGACTAACAAAGGCTCTTTGCAGTTTGATCTAACTTTGAAGTTGGACCTGCACTGCACAGGAGATCAGTCTATAAGACCTCTAGAAATCCTTTTAAACCTGAATTTTTTCATGGTATCTAGACAGGGAACTTTCACTAATCTCCTTTGTCAGTCAAATCAGGGTAAGAATTTCTTACAAGGAAAACCCAGATTCCCCTATAGATATCCACTGTGCCTAAATGACCCAACAATGGAACATGTGATCTTCTATTTACTTTCATCAGTATAAATATTTGGCCGCATATGGATTTGATAATATGTAGTAATCTTGGAAACCTTACCTTATTGCAGTAGATTGGAAACATGAAATTTTTTGTTAGCCCACAATAGTGATCAGAGTGAAAATGAGTAAGGAAATAAGCTGTGCAGCCTTCAATTTCTCCATACCGGAAGGCATCAACTGTAAAACCAGTTCCTACAGCAAAAAGGGAAGAGAAGCCAGTCAGTAAACATGCATACTTCAAAACCAGTTTCTAATTAAATTTTCCTTTTGTTCTTTTTCCTTTCTTCCAAATGAAAAGGGAACACAGCTACACTGCATACAGTTGAAGAAGCCATTTAAAAGATGAGCTGGTTTGCGCATGGGTCGACAGTCACAAAAATTTCCGTTATTAAAATAAAAATTCAACCAAGTGCCCACACACAAATACTTTCACAGGCCTCCCAAGTATCTGTTATTCAGCTTCCATTCTACACAGATGGCAACCGGTTAAGCAAATGAAACACATTTATCTGCATTCAGACAGTATTTTTGAAAGTTCATGCAGATTAAAATCTAAAATCAACATCCCTACACAAAAGATAAGCACAGCTGAACAAAATGCATTTTGCTATCAAACTGCAATTTTTCAATTACTCTACATTTAATATTCCTCTTAAAACATGCTACCAAATAACTTTCAAGCAAGCAATCTGGTGTCTTTGAATGCATCTTCGAGATGAAACGTGACCAATTTGCCACTGTCTGCTTTCAATGAAGTGCTGTTTGTATAAAGATTTTGCATGAAGACAGCCATATAGAAGATAGTCCTTTTCTCTGCAAATGTAATTTTTTAAAAAAAATTCAAAAATACTGACAAATGGTCCTTTCAAATTGGGTTACAGTTTCTGAAAACCACCAAATAGTGCACAGAACTAATTCACCTGGTGGCACTCAATGTTCCTTTTTATGCAACTCAAATTTCCCAAATCTTCTAGAAATAGTTCTACTTACTCAAGGCTAGAACATCATGTATTTGCAACTCCAAAAAAACATAGCAGTCTGCTAATTAAAAATCACAAACCAAAAAATCCTCAAGTGTTTGAAAGGTACCAGATGCAAAACTTCAGGGAGTCTGAATGTACTAAGCCATAGAAACAAATAAGTACCATTAGCAACGCAGAAAAATACATCAAAATATACTTCAAATGTAGTAACAGAATTCAGAATTCTCCCTAATACAGAAAATAACAAAGCAACTTTAAAACTGCACTGTAGGCACAGGAGTCTGCACTTCACATTTTTTATATATGGAAAATTCTTTAAGCCCATGGAACTCATGATACTGGTGTAGCCCCTCCAAGACTTACAGGTCAGTCTTCAAGCAGCAGCTTGGCACTTAGGATCACTAATATATTTCTACTTGACTTCCTCAAGTATGTACCCAACACTAAGACAGTCCTTCAGTGGTAAACAGAACTGTGACGATTTGAAGCTTTTTAGGCTGCTGATCCATCATCCTGTAATTTATGCAATTGCTTGAGGAGATCCTGAGAAATTCTTGGCTGTTTCCTTAACTAAACTCTCCGGCTTGGTTTTCATTTCTTTGTTTTCACAGTTGTAGTAAATCATTTCTAATACTACTGAATTTTATATGCAAAATTAAACTCAATTCTTTTAACTTCATGTAAGGAAATAACTGCTATTGACAGCTCTATTTTCAGGCACCACTGAACTGATGTAAAAGATTAAGTTCAGGAAATAGAAGTGAATATTAACAAGGGATATAATCACAGTCATTTAAGAAAGTGGATCTATCTTTTAATACTGCTTATGTTTTCTGCTCTGTCAAAAATATTCAGAAGTCATCCTTGAAATAATGTTCCTGAGATAACTATTTCACTGTTTTCAGCCATTGATGACTCTGGTTCTGCATAATCACCTTCAAGATCTGCACCTACACAAGATTTTACCAACTTAGATGGAGGAAAGAAAATTCATTATGAGCTGCAGTCTGAATGGTTATGAAGAGTGAAGAATACTGAAGCCTAAAATTAGAAAACAAAATTAAGACAAAATTAGTGAACCTCTACAAAAAGCAACAGTTACCTCTTACCTGGTATTTTCTTGTAGAAAGGGCAGTGGGCTTTTTTTGTTCCTTCACCTGTAGTAGATAATTCTTTAATTTTTTTTCTCCACCTTTTTTGGCCACCAGAACTTATATCTGCAAAGGCTCCATTTATAGTTGAACTTTCTGTAACTGCTTCTACATCTTCCACAGACCCTTCAGCTTTCCTTTTTGGCTGTCTGGGCCTCTTTCCATTGGGAGTTACTGAATTTGGTATCTGCTTTCCCTCACTCAAACACATCTCTCCTTTGCCTTCCTCTTTTACTTTGGGTTTTAACCCAAAGAAAACACCAATGTCCATTTGTTTGAGTCCTTTGGCAGAACTAGATTTGGCATTCAAGTCTGCTAAAGAAAGAGATGTTTCTGGTTTAGAGATGGGGCTGGGAAAGCACACAGCAGCTGTCTTATGGTTTCCTTCTTTCTCCACTACTGACTGCAAACTCTCCTGGCAAGTTGTTTTTTCAGTTGCATTGGCAGTTATTTTATCTGAATTAGTTAAAATGTTACCTGGGTCCCTCAAAACATTACATTCCTGTGTCAGAAGATATCCAGCATCATCTCTGACTGGCAGTGGTGATGTCTCAGTAAAACTCACACACGCAGAATCCAAAGCACAATCATCAAAATCTTCTGACTCTGTGTTACCTGCTTTAGCAGCAGAGGAAATAAATTCTGGCTGTTCAACCTCCTCGCAATTAAAAGGAAAAGAGGACCCACTGGCCATCGCCTCTTCCTGATGCTGATTATCTACACATGTTGAATTAGAGAACCTCCTGTTCATGTGACTCTGAGAAACAGTTTTTACACCGTGATCTAGATAGTTTGATGTATTTAATTTCTCAGAGTGTTTTTTTTTAATTATAAAATTTCCCATTTTGGTATCCTCATACTGAGGCTTCTGCTGTAAGAGAAGTCCATCAAATGTTTTAAACACCACAGAATTAGATTCTTCATCCTCAAAGTTCCAGCCTTTGAATAATTTATTTTGTGATATTTTTACTTTCTTCTCTTCCTCCTCAGTTTCCTCTTCACTTTCCTCAAAAGTACTCAGTGGAGAATAAGAAATTTCACAGTCACTGAAGTCTGCTTTCGACTGTAGTAGACTTGGCTGATATGTATCTTTCTGACTACACAGATCTTCTCCTGTTCCACTTTCTTGAGAGGATGCAAAGTCATAAAATTCAAATTTACAACTACTATCTGTGGTCTGTGTAAACTGAAATGTCTGTTGAGCCTTTTGAACACCTGCAAAAGAGGAAGTACTTCCACCGATTTTATTTAGAGACTTCATTTGTGGTGAACCCTGTACCACCAAAGTACAGTCATCATTCAGTACATTTTTTACACTATTAGATGGTTTCTCATTCTGTGAGATTTCCTCTACATGACTTGGGAAACAGCTGGGCTTTGCAGCAGTAGAATATGTCATCTTCCTCTCTAAAGCGTTTGTCGAAGAGTTTACAACATAATCTCCTGCCCTGCTTGCTGCAAGTAGAAAATGGCTGTAACGCTTGTAGTGGGATGGAATGGTGGAAGTACACAGTAAACCATCAGGACACTCTATGAAGAGTTAAACAGAGAAATAACATTAGTATCTTTGCAAATATAGTTGGCATAATTATTAAAATAGAAAAATCACACGTGACACACAATTTTAAAGCTTTTTCTTATAAATGCAGCTATTGGAAGACAGAATACAGAACTAATTTTCAAGCTGCCAAGACCTTCTGCCCTGAGCTGGCTTTTATGAGTTGCTTTTATGTTTATATTTATTTAATACAGCACTATGCCTGAATTAATACAGCGCTCTAACAACAAGAGTACTTAACCCTGTTTCAGTGCTGTGCTAATATAATCATATGGCTTCTAGTTTAGAATTGTCTCACATACAAGCAACGAGCTCAGAGCAATAGCAGCAGAAAAGGCCAGTAGACTCGTTTCAAAACAAACCAAATCTCAGTTCTGAATCAACCTGAAACTCCATTTCAAATTGTCTACTGGGTTACACATTCAATTTTAAAAAAAAAAAAAAAAAAAGGTCATGTATTTACTTATTGTGAAAAAAGCATTCAAGATTAAGACACCAGCAAAAAAATCTGTGGCTATTCCCTAAACCTTTTTTTGTAGAGAGTTTGCTAGCCTAACTTTTGAGGATTTTAAGGTGAATGCATAATTCAAGCAGAAAAGATTTTTCATTTGTTAATTATGGGAGTAAGAGATGGAAATGAGGTGTTGTTAACACACCTGCTTTAAAATAAAACCACTGCCAAAATCGGGATTAAAGGGCTCACATTTCACTGCTCTGAGGAAGAAACTTCAAGGAAAGTTACAAAGATATAAAAAGAAATGTGACTTTGTTACCTAAACTGCCTTTACTCAAGTTTCCTGACTGCATGCTGTTTTTCAAGTTTTGAGGTGCATTAAGTACATGTTAGATACCCGGATCTGTTCAGATACACTATTTCCCCACATGAAACTAGCAACTGGATGAGTCAGGTTTTTTTTCATCTTGTACAGAACTCAAAACAAAACTGCACTGCCCTATGATACAGGAATGTTCATGCACAATTCTGTATAAAATTTCTAAAGCATACTGGATCAGGGGCTAACTCAAGTAAATTAGCCTAACAAACTGATTTGAGCTTCCAACTGTCCATAGACAACAGAACAAGTCACACAGCAACATGGATACAGGATAATAAAATTTATACCTAAGGAGAAAGAAATTTGGTGTCAAAAGTAGCAGCCTCTTAATAGAAGGAGATTTTTTTTTTGCTGACAGTGACTTAGTAATTGAAACAGGTTCTGTTATTTTAAAATGGCAGAGACCTTCAGTTTCTTCAACAAATTATTAAAACTGAAGTTTGATAAAAAAACATGAATGTTTATTATTCTACAAAGTTTTGAGATTAGATTCTGAGACTTTCATGCCAGATTTCTATGTTCTTCACAAAGAACCAAAAATCTCAAACAAAAGTAATACTGATAAATCATCAGAAGTAACATTCTAAAAATCATACCAACTACCGTGTCAGACTTTGCACTAAATATCAAAACCAAAGTTTACAGCAACATTAGGTGAGAAGCCTTTACCTCTTAAGGCTTTTTTCTCACTCTGTTCATACCTTTTTCAATGGATCCTGGTGTATCCAAACATTCAGCAACATGCCACCGAGGTGTCTGAACCAACAGCAACGAGAAAGGCATCTGGCAGCTCGGACAGTATCCATCGTGAACGGGTTTTGCATTTTGTGAGCTCTGTTCTGTCAGGCTACTCACGCTTTCCTGGGAGTGCACGCTACTGTCATCTTTACACTGATCTACATCCTGGTTTGGCCTTGATCTCTGCTGGGTTTTCTGAAGTGTATCAGTTTTTTCTACAGATTTTTTTTTATTGCTATTTCTCTTTCTTTTTGGCTTGCACTTGCCATCGCTTACTTTCTGCACAGGTGTAGAGATGCTCTCTGAATTACTCTGATACTTTTGCTTCCTAATGGATTTGTACTCCCAAATGTCCTCTTCCAATAAAGCATCTTCAGACATGGCAACACACAAAATATTCTTTCTCTTAAACAACAGTTCACAAATCCACCTTTCCTTCCACTAATATGTTCCCTCTTCCCTTCCCCCCTCACTATCTGAAGAAAAGCACCCGAACTCCATTTTAAAAAAGCAACGCTGGGCCACACAACAAACAGCTGTCCGTAATGGGACAGAAGCATGGTGGAGCCTATCCTAAAAAATAATTTAATGAGTGTCTCTTTGAATGCTTGTAATTACCCTTGTTAAATAAAACCCGAGTCTGTAAGACGCAGAAAGACTTGCCATTCCCTTCGACAATCCCTCCCGCCAGCACCCAACCCGGCCGCGGAAGGTGAAGCCCAGCTCGCCCCGCTCTCCGGCAACTGAAAGATTTTAAAAGAAAACGACGAAGAGTTCAGCTACGGGCTCGCTACCGGGAAGTACCACACGGTGAAGGCCGACACCGGCACGGCGCTGCCGGGAAGGACCGCGCTCCCGCCGCCAGCGGCCCCAGCTCCGGTCCCGCCGCGGGCACCGAGGGCGGCGGCAGGGCCTCCCCCGGGGAGGTG